>NC_057812.1:137042090-137342090 GCF_018294505.1 Triticum aestivum
AACATTTCCCGGTGGGGGTGGATGAACAGGACCCCGTGGTGTTGCCTCTGGATGAACAGGACCCCGATCGATCGAGCCGATGGGGCTGGATGAACAGGACCCCGTGGAGGGCTGGATGAACAGGACCACCCCGTGGAGGGCAGGATGAACAGTAGACGATGGAGGGCAGGATGAACAGTAGCCCGTGGAGGGGTGGTTGAACAGGAGCCCATGGAGAGGGCTGGTTGAACAGTAGCCGGTGGAGTAGCACGCGGTGGAGGCTGGAGGAGTTCGATGCTAGATGAACAGTAGCTCGTGGAGGCTGGAGGGGGTCGATGGTGGAGATGAACAGTATCCCGTGGAGTCCCGTTTTGCGGTACGCCACACCCCTCCCGATGAACAGGACCCCCTGTTTCGACCGTAGGAGGTCCGTTTCGTTCGTTTGGCGGTACGCCACACCCCTCCCGATGAACAGGACCCCCGTTTCGACCGTAGGAGGTCCGTTTCCTCCATTTTGCGGTACGCCAGACCCCTCCCGATCAACAGGATCCCGTTTCGAACGTGGCCGGTCGAACACAAGGCCATTTCCTCCATTCTGCGGTACGCCAGGCCTCGTTTCCATCGCCTATTCCGTCCAAGCCCTCCCGATGAACACGACGCATTCCGTTGCCTCCCCATGAACACGACACATTCCGTTGCCTCCTCATGAACATGACGCATTTCGTTGCCTCCCATTAACATGACGACGACGTTGTTTCTCCGTTCCGACCCAGCCATGTACACGAGCCCTGGCCGTACGTATGCGAGAGTAGGCGTTCGAGACCCCGCCCGTATGTACACATATGTGGCCGTATTTTCTTTCTTGCACCCTAGCCGCTGTACGTACGTGTACATGCTACGTGCGCACCTCTACTACGACACGTGCGCGCCTCTATATCGACCAGTATATATGTACGTACACGTTCACGACCAGAATGAAAACGCTACGTACGCTTCGACCAGGTGGGTCCCGACTGTCAGGCACTTCCTTGCGTGCGAAGATGTAGCTGGTGGGTCCCAGCAGTCAGGGGCAAACGTTTTTTTTCACAAAATACGGTGGCCCGTCTGGTGGGTCCCCGCTGTCAGGTGGAGGAATAATTATTTTGCGCGTAATAAGGAGGCACTTCCTTGCTGCGGCCGTGGACCCAGCTATCAGCGTCTCCACGCACAGTACTCTTCCGATGGAAGTCGGTCGTTGACCACATTGACCATGCCGCGCCGAGAGCACCACGGCGGTGGACGAGGGTGAGGCCTAGGAAGGGGACGACGCGAAGCCGGGGAAGACGCGGCAGCGGAAGCCCGCGCGGAGAGGAGTACGAGGGTTCACTGGTTCGGCTGCGGGGTGAGGCTGCCGTCGCCGCAGAGCCTGGCCAGCGGTGGGAATAGTAGGCGGTGGTGAGGCCTCCATGGCAACACAGCCGGCCACGGGAGGCATGAGCATGCGGCACGACCAGCGCTGCTTTGGGCGGCTAGAGCAAGAAGACCGGAGGTTGAAGAAGCACTACGGCCGTTGGATGGACATCGTACGGTCACTGGAGCTAGAATTGTTCATATTTACTAAGTTGACAAAGCCCTTCGTCCCCGTCAACTTAGTAGGCCCACAAGTCAGCCTCCCACCAAGGTGGGTCCCAGCTAGCCGGGGGAGTATTCATTTTTTTGTGCGTAATAAGGAGGCACTTCCGGTGGGTCCGAGCTGACAGCGGGGGGAACGTTTTTTCGCGAAATACGATGGCCCGTCCGGTGGGTCCCAGCAGTCAGGGGGGAAAGATTTTTTCGCAAAATACTAGTGGCCCGTCCGGTGGGTCCCTGCTGTCAGGTGGAGGAATAATTATTTTGCGCATAATAAGGAGGCACTTCCTTGCGGCTGCCGTGGACCCAGCTGTCAGCCTCTCCATGTACAGTACTCTTTCGATGAAAGTCGGTCGTTGACCACATTGACCATGCCACGCCGAGAGCACCACGGCGGTGGACGACGGCGAGGCATAGGAAGGGGACGATGCGGAGCCGGGGAAGACGCGTCAGTGGATGCCCACGCGGAGAGGAGTACGAGCGTTCACCGGTTCGGCTGCGGTGTGAGGCTGCCGTCGCCGCAGAATAACAGGGGGTGTGGGTGAGTAGAGGGATGCCCTGGCCAGTGGTGGGAGTAGTAGGGGCGCTGAGGCCTGCGTGGCAGCACAGCCGGCCACGGGAGGCGGGAGTAGGCGGTCCTGCTGGCGCTGCTTTGGCGGCTGGAGCAAGAAGATCAGAGATTGAAGAAACACGACGGCCGTTGGATTGACATCCAATGGTTACGTCTGCTAGAATTGTTTGTTGACGTATATAATAACTAAAAAATCTTGCATACGCGTCAACTAAACATGCCCACAAGTCAGACCACTCCCTCTTTTTTTAATAATTTATATATAGCTCGTGGCAACTTCTTATGCAATTTATTGCAGTCATTTTTTTTGGTTGGCCGGGGCCAATTTCACATATTTCTGTGGGTTCCAAACTATTTTTAATACCAAAATGTCCAGCCAGATTTAAAGTACTTTGAAGATATATTTAAATTAGGTTAATTCCCAGTGAAATAGGAATCTGAAAATGTAATAAAATTCAGAAATTATAAAGTAATTGCCAATTTGTCATCTGTTTTTATATTTACAACCCATTTCATATTACTTTCAAGATTTGCAGGCATCTTGAAAGAGTTGCAGCCCATCAAAGCATAGAAAAATAAGTAGGCCTGGATTAGGTATTCTTCAGAAAAAATAAACTGGGCTCATTTTCACAAAGAAAAAATAGCTGGGCTGGTCACATGGTGAACATAAAATATAAGCCTGTGCTAGACGGGCCACAGCCCAGTTCAAACCCTGCTCCATCTCAACAATACCAAACAAAAAAATACTGCTCGAGTAGCTACGTCCCAGGTGTCAGCCGATCTTGTGTTGTTCTCTTGTCTATTGACTATATACGCTCCCAATGTCGTGGGTCCTAGATGTCAGGAAAACACTAGGAGGAAGCATTTTATTTTTCCATACGTTGATGTGGTGGGCCCCTACTGTCATCCTCTCCACGTACTTCTGCCGATTCCTGTTGTTTGTTGACCATGTTGACAACGCGAGAGGGCGGCGCCGCGGCGAGCGCACCAAAGCGCGTGGAGGACGTCGGCGTTAACGATTTAGGAGACGGTGGGGCGGCGATGCGTGCGCTGAGGCGCAGCCAGCCATGGGAGGCGGAAGCAGGCGGCCCCGCCAGCGCTGGTTTGGTTTTGGCAGCTGGAGGAAGACAGGACTAAAGAAACACGACAGACTGTAGTACTTAACAACCTTAACTGAAACCAGCAGGGGCACTTAACAACCAAAGCTGAAAGCAGTATGAGTACTTATACAGGTTCAACCGTACAAAGCACGCCTCGAACAGTGCTACTTTGCATACAGTTAACCAATGGTGAGGCCGCCAAGGCCCAGGACAAGGCCCAGGCGCCACCCCGCGCATCCACAACCTTCTAAAAGCGGCTTCATCTTGCAACGTGGTCAATAAACAGGATATTCGCTTTAGAGCCATGGAAAAGCATGAACATAATCTTCTGTCCAATTCTCCAAGATGGACGGGCCTTCATTATTTGAAACCACCCATGAATAAGTATCTTTTCACCTCCAAGGGGAATTGAGTAGGTCGACATAAACATCATGTTGTGACCAAGCGCAAGTCTGACCCGACCATGGTCAGGCATCTGTATAGGAACAATAGAACTCGGCAGTTCCTGTTTCAAGATGATCATAGATGTAAAACTTTTTATAAGCAATAGTTTATGAACAACATATATAACAGAAAACAGGTCGTACCATAAGTTTCTCGACACAGTTTGTCGGGTGGTAGGTGTGACATATGCCAACGGGTGGCTTATCATTGTGGGAGCCAGTAAGACATCGCCGGTGCCTGGAAACGGGATAAGGCGAAGACATGCACGCCGGCGGATCTTACCCAGCTTCGGGGCTCTCCATGGAGATAACACCCCTATTGCTGCTCTGTGAGGTCTCCGCATGCTCACTAGACGAATCAAGTAGCTACACAACGCTCCTTGAGCTGTTTGGGGGGAGAAGGAAGAAGGGCACGGCTCGCCCGCTTCTACTCCCTGTGTGGTGTCTAGAACTAGCGGGGGGACGAACCCTTTGCATGGGTGCTCCGGGGGGTTTATATAGGCATACCCCCCGGGGGTACAATGGTAATCTGACTGGGCACGGGGCCCAGCCGTCTGTGACTGCGCTCGCCGGCTTCTGCGCCGGCTGCTGGGGCCCGCCAACTGGTGGGTCCCGCCGGCTGCCGGCCCCTTGGTCGACAGGCAGGCCCCACTGTCCAGGGCCTGGTCGGCGGCTGGTTACTGTGGCTCCATCTTGTTGACGTGAGCTTCATCGTGGTAAGCGCGGCTACAGTCCCGCCGCCTGTCAGGCGATCGTTGTGGCCTTACCGCGTCTTGTCTCCTTAATGGGGCGTCCTCTTCGAGGAAGGCGGCAAGCCGGCTGCGGGGAGTCGGCTCTGTCTTGGGCCGACTAGTTGGAGCCGTGGCCGCCTTCGGGCATCTCTCTGCTCAAAGGGGCCCACCGTCTGTGGGCCACGCTGGCGGCCCGTCGTGGGTGATGCCAGGGTCAACATGGCAACAGTGCTGCGCCGGGCGGGTCGTGCCTAGCCCGTACGGTGCGCCATGCCAGGCGTGCTCTGGGATTCGGGGGTGGCAGGCTTTACTGTCGCCACGCCCCGTCGCACCGCCGTTAGGTGGGTGCAAACTTTGTGGGTACGGTCTTGACCGCTTTGTGGGGAGCCGGCTTCTTGGAGTCGGCCTTCTCATGGCCGGCTTCTTGGAGTCGGCCTTCTCGTGAGGGCTAAAGTCGGATTGCCTTCCGAAAGCCGGCCTGGGTTGCAGCCAGCTAGGGGAAGGCAGCCCCATGTCTTGGATTCTTGAGAGCCGGGCGGGCTCGTAACTTTTTCAGAAGGGCCAAGGGAAGCCGGCTAGGCTACCCATGGCTATTTACTCCGACAGTAGTCCCCGAAGCTGATCGAGCTCCGAGGTGAGCAGGGGGGCGAGAAGCTTGGTCAGCTTCCCATCCTGAAGGGCCGGCTTAGCGGGTGTGCGCCGACTTCAGAGAGCCCCGCGTCTTGTAGGCGAGAGGAGGGGGGCAACCCGCGTGCCGACTACGGGCCCTCCCGCGGCCACGTGGCGGCGAGATCCTGCGAGCGCACGCGCGCGATGGGACGCCGCCGCAGGCCCGGGCCCGCCACTCGCGAGCCTTGGTCCAAGCACGGATCTTCCATGGCCCACCGGGGCCACTCACCTTCTCGAGGCAGTTTTGTTTCACCGTTAAGGCTCGATAATCGCGGGACGTGGGGAGTGGGCACGATCGATCCCCACGCTTCCCCACGCCGCGCCTCCTCAGCTCCGCCACGTGAGCCTATAAGTAGGGGGAGGAGGGAGAGCGACAGAGCTTCGCACGCTCCCTCCCGCTCCGCCCCTCCTAACCCTCGTCATCTTCCTCTCGCTGCCGTCGCAGCTTCCCGTCTCAGCGCCGTCGCGTCTCTACACCGCCTTGCTCCCATGGCGTTGTCAAGCTCGTGGGACGGCTCCAACGTCCATGAAGACCACGTGGAGTTCCTTCGCAAGAGCCGGCGCCGACCGCGTACAGGTCCGCCTGGCGCCCGCGAAGGAGATCTCGCCGGCGCCGGAGGAGGGCGAGCGGGTCGTCTTCCGCTCGCACTGCCTGCGCGGCTTCGGCCTTCCGGCGAGCGGGTTTTTGCGCTCTTTCCTGGAGTTCTACAACCTCCAGCCGCATCACCTTACGCCCAATGCGGTGATGCTGCTGTCGGCCTTCGTCTCCCTCTGCGAAGGCTTCTTGGGGCTGCTCCCCACGCTGGAGCTCTGGGGAGAGTTCTTCCAGAGCAAGCTCGGCACGGTCGTCGCTGGCATGCCCGCCCCCTGCGGAGCCTTCATCGCCATGAGGAGGGCGAGCGAGAACAATCCGTTCCCGTCCATCCCCCTAATCCAGTCGGTGAAGGTCTGGCAAAAATCGTACTTCTAAGTGAAGAACGTCGCCGAGCAAGGAGACTACATCAACCTGCCGGCTTACGTAGCCGGCCCGCCGGCTGGGAGGCAGCCCTCGTGGAGTTTCCGGTCCCGATCACTGTCTCTGGCCGAGAACGCCGCCATCTCCCGGCTTCGGGTGATGATTCAGTCGGAAGGCCTGCGCGGGGCCGACTTGGTGGCCGCCTTCGTTGAGCGCCGGATTCTCCCTCTCCAAAGCCGGCCCCATATGATGTGTCAGATGAGCGGCCGCTTCGACCCAAGTCGGCTGAGCACATGGGAAATGCCCCACGCGGAGGTGGCGCTCATGGTTAATTACATCGCCAACTGCAAGCTCGTCGGGGACTGGCAATACGGCAAGGCGCCGTATTCTCGCACCAATCCTCCGCCCGCGGTAAGTTTCTCTCTTTATCTTCTTTTTGTCATCAGCCGGCTTCATGACGGCCAGCCTCTGACCAGTCGGTTCTTTGGAGCAGAACCCTCTTCTTGCGCCGGAAGCCGGGGCGGCAGGGATTGAACGCCAGTATGCCCCCGACCGCACGGTGGATGACGTTGACGACCCGGACTTGGGGGCGGCCGCCATGGAAGACGCCGTCGTGGGGGACAGTGCCGAGCCCGGAGGCTCAAGGTTCACCGCGAGCTTCGAGGACTAGCCGAACGATTTCGAAGCCGAAGTCGCCCCGCGGCGCCAGCCGGCGGCCGACCATCAAGGCGCGGGCTCGTCTATCGCGCCGGCTGTCGGCGGCGCGTAGAAGCGCCGGGCCGCTCTAGGCCTCTTCGGCAGTCGGCCGAAGAAGTCCAAGCCCTCCACCGCGGCGACAAAGCGAGACGAGGCGGCCGCGAAGGCGGCCCGCTTCCGCAAGGCGGTGAAGCAGCCCCAGGCGGTCTCGGCGTAAGTCTTCAATTGCCTTGCCGTATTCTCGTCATCATTCTCTTTCTCTTCGAACATTCTTCTTAACTTTCCCTCGCTTGCTAGACAGGGCGCCGCTTTCCCTTGAGCGGGGCCTGGGCGGCTCCGTCGTGGGGCCGGCTGGAGGGTCTTCGAGCTCCCGCCGCATGGACCCCCGGGCCGATCTCAGGGAGGCCACAGAGCGGAACGCCCGTGAAGCGCGGGAGGAGCGCGAGGCGGCGGAGAACGCGGCCGCCCAGGCGGCGAGGGAGTAGGCCGACGCGGCAGCTAAGGCCCAGACGGGGGCGGCTACCGCGGAGACGGAGGCGGAAAGCTCGCGCAGCCAGCCTCCGCTGCTCGCCATTCTTCTCCGAGCCATAGCCCCCGACACCCCATTGCCCTTGGCGGAGGAGATCGTCCAAGACCCGCCGTTGTTGGAGAGGGGGGAGAACCCCGTGGTCTTGGCAGGGAGAGCGCCGCCAGCAGCGCCAACCGGAGCGGGCCAAGGCGGTCAGTCGTCAGCGGCACCAGAGGAGCCGACCGGAGGTGAGCCGGAGAACAGAGCCGGCCTCGAAGTGCAGCCGGCGACGGGCCGGCGCGCAGGGGGAGGCGCCGCTCCGCCGGAGTTGCGCCGAGCCGCGGGCGCAGGCCAGTCGGCGAAAGATCTGGAGGCGGCCAGCACTGCCACATCCGAGTGGACTCCCAGCGGTGGAACTGGCGAGCTGAATGTGGCGGCTCAAGGGGTCCGGAGCCGGCTGCAAGCTCAGGCCCCCCTCCTGCAACAGTTCACCCAGGAGTTCTTGTCAACGCGAGCCACTATCGGGGTGAGTCCTTCATTCTTGGCCGCTTTGCTTTCTTGATTTCTTCCGTGGGGGCACGTCAGCGCACCCACTGGGTGTAGTCCCCGAGATTCGGGCCGACTGCTGCGCAGCCGGGTCGGATCTTTCTCGACGGCTACCTTACTTTGCTCTTTTCTGAACCTTCAGGAATATCACAACCTTCATGCTGCCGCCTTCAACTCCCAGGCTCAGGAGCTGAGCCGGAGGACCGACGACCTGGCCGACAGCCAAAGTAAGTACTCAATCTTGTCTGTCTCCTGTGGGGGCGCGTCAGCGCACCCACTGGGTGTAGTCCCCGAGATTCGGGCCGACTGCTGCGCAGTTGGGTTAGATCTTTCTTGACGACTCTTTCTTATTGGTTTTTCTTTTTCCTTGTCTTCAGGGGCCAACGCCGACTTGAGGAAGGAGCTCGGCGAAGCGAAGGCCGCCCTTCATACCAAGGAGGCCGAGTGCGCCGCCTTGGTCCAGGAACGGGATCGCCTAGCCAAGAAGCTGGCCGACCAAGAGGAGAGCCACAAAGCGGCCCTGCAGGCGGCGCGGGAAAGCGAAGCCGCCTTGATGGCGGAGTACGAGATCGTGGCGGCGAGCTGGTCTGAGACCCGGTGAGCCCTGGACGAAAGCTTCGGCCGGATCGAGGATTTGATCGACGGTAAGTTGCCTTCTTAGCCCTTCTCTTGCCCCTTGCCGCCTCGGTTTTTTGACTTATCTTGAACTATTTCTTGTTTTTGGTGCAGACTACTTCCCCGGCTACTCCGCCTTTGCCGCCCAAAGCATTGAGGCCCATCGCGAGGCGCGCCGTCAAGCGGGGGCCAACATTGCGCCGGATGCAAACCGGACCCTTGAGGAGCAGCTCCTGGCTGTCCAGGCACGGTTGCAGCCGGCACATCGGATGCTTCGCCGGCTCCAACGTGCCGGGGCGCAAGTGTTGGCCGCCCTCTAGCCCGGCGAGACGATCCCCCGCACCCCAAGCCAAACTGTCGACTGGCTGGAAGTCGCAGTTGGTCGCTTCGAGGCTTGGAAAGCGTCAGCGGCCCGCCTCGGAGCCGGGCGGGCGTTGGAATTCGTTTGGGCTTGGTCCCCAGGGCTGAGCCTAGACCAGCTGCGCACTTGGCGGATGGAGGCCAATGCGGAGCTGGAGGAGGTGAGGCCGGCTATCGCCCAGCGAGCTTCGACGATCGCCGAGTGCACCGACATCAGCGTTTTCGCACCCGAAATCGATGATGATGGTGTTGCTCAGCCGAAGGAGTGGTTCGGGCTGAACCCGGCGGTGGGCGAGGACTCGGCGGAGGAGATTGCCTCAAGCGACAAAGGAGAGGATGACGAAGAGGAGGACGGCGAAGACGTCGAGCCGGCTGGTGGAACAACCGGCCGACCTCAGGCCGACCGCGCCTCCAGCAACGAGGCGCGTGGAAGCGCGCCCTCCGCGGGAGGCGGCGACAAAGCCGAAGTTCGCCAGCCGGCCGCTCCTTCAGCCGGCACGACCGTCTCCGCCAACCAGTCTGGCTCGTCGGCCGCTCCGCCAGCTTGACCTGCCGTCTTTATCTTTCCTGCCTTGTTGTCTTTGAGCAATCTTTGTTAAGTTTTCGCAGTTCCACCCACTGGGGGTGTATCCAAACTATGTTGAATGCTGGCCTCTCCGAGGTCTTTTTATGTAAATATTATCATGTGTATGTTTGGTTTCCATTCGCGTATGCTTTTTTATCCTTAGGCTTTTCCCTTTGCCGCCTTCCCTCTTTGGGGAGGCAAGTACTTGAGCTTTCTTGGATTAAAGTGAAGTGAATGGAAACCGGCCGGCCGGCTACTCTGGTAGCCAGTCGGCGGTGTGAGAAAAACCGGCTTTTGTTATATTAGTCCGTTAGTCCCTAGCCGTTTTTCGTGTGGGCGCCCGTTCCTACCTTTAACTCTTGCCAGCCGGACAGCCGGTTCTTCGAACTGCGACTGTTGGCAAGAGAAGGCTTGAGAGCCGGCACACTACTTGTCTGACTGCGGGTAGGACTTCTAACATAACTCCAGTCGGCCAGTCCCCGAGCCGACTAGTCGAACTTGATGCCGGACGGAATAAGTAAATGATACGACAAGGTCATAAGCATGATACTTTTCATTCATAAATAAGGGATGGCAGTCCCCGAGCCCTCCTCGGGGGGGACCTATTGTCTTGTACTTAATACAAAAGTTAGCGTGGTACATACTGCATTTCAACTGTAAAATCTTCGGAGGAGGTTGGCGTTCCATGGTCGTTCCGACTCCTTGCCGGAGTCGTCTCTCTTGCACGCCTTCGTCTTCTGTGCGTCGATCAGGTAGTAGGAGTCGTTGCCTAGAGCTCTGCTGATGATGAAGGGGCCTTCCCAAGGGGCTGAGAGCTTGTGCTGGCCGGCTGTTCGCTGGATCAGCCGGAGCACAAGATCACCCTCTTGGAAAGATCTCGGCCTGACCTTCCAGCTGTGGTAGCGGTGCAAACCCTGCTGGTAGATTGCAGACCGGCTGAGGGCTAACAGCCGGCTTTCTTCCAGCAGGTCGACGCCGTCTTCTCGTGCTTCCTTGGCCTCCGCTTCCGTGTACATGGTTACCCGAGGCGATTCGAACTCAATGTCAGTTGGGATGACCGCCTCGGCACCATACACAAGGAAGAAAGGGGTGAAGCCGGTTGACTTGTTTGGTGTAGTGCACAGACTCCAGAGGACAGCCGGCAGCTCATCGAGCCAACAGCCGGCTGAGCGCTCCAGAGGTACAACCAGTCGGGGCTTGATGCCGGAGAGGATGAGGCCGTTGGCTCGCTCGACCTGGCCGTTTGACTGCGGGTGGGCGACGGATGCTAAGTCCAGCCGGATACCTTGGGCTGCGCAGAAACGTGCCAAGGCTCCTTTGGCAAAATTCGTGCCATTGTCGGTGATGATGCTGTGCGGCACGCCGTACCGAGTTGTTATGTCTGCGATGAACGTCACGGCAGTCGGCCCATTCAGCTTCTTGATCGGCTTTGCCTCAATCCACTTGGTGAATTTGTCCACGGCGACGAGCAAATGCGTCATGCCGCCGCGTGCCGTCTTGAATGGGCCCACCATGTCCAGTCCCCAAACGGCAAAGGGCCAAGTGAGGGGAATGGTCTTGAGTGCCGAAGCCGGCACGTGTTGCTTGGAGCTGAAGAGTTGGCATCCCTTGCAATGTTTGACTAATTCTTTGGCGTCATCCAAAGCAGTCGGCCAGAAGAAACCATGGCGGAAGGCTTTGGCGACAAGTGATCTTGAGGCCGCATTCTCCTTGGTGAATGTCTGTGAGGATTGCAATGCCCTTCTCTTGCTCGACGCACCGTTGGAGGATTCCAGTGACGCTGCGCTTGAGTAGTTCTCTGTTGACGATTGTGTATGCTCCGCTCGACGCTGGACTTGTCTTGCTTCTGTTTCGTCAGCCGGCAGGTCTTGGTTTACTAGGAAGTTGAGGATGTACTGAGCCCATGATGGAGCCGCGACTTCTTCTACTGCCAAAATGGCTACTGCCACCAGGGTGGGCGGGCTGGGCGGTGAGGTGTTGGAGTCGGCCGCCGGCTGTAGTGCTGGTGCAGTCCCCGGGCCGGCTACCGCAGTCCCCGAGCCGGTCGTGGCAGTCCCCGAGCCGGTTGCCGAGATCCCCGAGCCGGCCGCCGAAGTCCCCGGGCCGGCTACGGGGGTCTTGGGGTCGCCTACTTGGTTCTTCGAGCCGGACCCGGCCGCATCGGGGTCAGGCGGCACGAAGATGGAATCGGACTCTGGAGACGGCTTGATAGACGGCTTGAGGAGGTGTTGGAGAGCGACGCCGGCTGGAATTGCTTGCCGAGTGGAGCCTATTCGAGCCAGGGCATCGGCTGGCTCGTTGTCGGCTCGCGGTACATGGAGAAACTCGCATCCTTCAAAGTATCCGCTGAGTTGTTGGACCAGGAAGCGGTAGCTCGCCATATTCGCGTCCTTGGCGTCCCAGTCGCTGGATGATTGCTGGACCACCAGGTCCGAGTCGCCATAACATAGGAACCGGCGAATGCCAAGTTCTTTGGCAAGCCGGAGCCCATGTATGAGCGCCTCGTACTCGGCCACATTGTTGGAGGCGGCAAAGTGGATCTATAGCGTGTATCTGAGCTTGTCGCCTTTCGGAGAGGTAAGGACGACCCGTCGAAGTGCATGCGCCAATGGATGGAGTCGGGAGCCGGCGGCAGGTACTGGGTCTCGGCCCAGTCGACGAGGAAGTCGGCCAGTGCTTGGGACTTGATGGCAGTGCGGGGCTGGTAGAAGATCGTGTACGGGGCCAGCTCGATGGCCCATTTCGCCACCCGGCCGGATGCGTCCCGGCTACCTATGATCTCGGCTAGCGGGGCAGTGCATACGACCGTGACGGGATGCTCTTGAAAGTAGGGCTTCAGCTTCTTGGCAGTGAAGTACACGCCATAACACATCTTTTGGTAGTGCGGGTAGTTCTGCTTTGAAGCGGACAGCACCTCGCTCAAATAATACACCGGCCTCTGGACCGGCTGGGCTCGGCCTTCTTCTGGGCGCTGGACTACGATGACGGTGCTGACCACCCGGCTGGTTGCAGCGATGTAGAGGAGCATGGGCTCTTTCTCAGTCGGCGCCGCGAGGACAGGCGGCGTGGCCAGCATCTTCTTCAGCTCGTGAAAAGCTTGGTCGGCCTGGTCGTTCCACTCGAAGTGAGTGCTCTTCTTCATGAGGCGGTAGAGAGGGAGAGCTTTCTCTCCGAGCCGGCTGATGAAGCGGTTCAAGGAGGCTAAGCACCCGGTGAACTTCTGAATGTCTCGAAGCTTGGTGGGGATCGGCATTCTCTCGATGGCCTTGATCTTCACTGGGTTGCATTCGACGCCGCGTTCGGAGACCAGGAAGCCTAGGAGCTGGCCGGCTGGCACTCCGAACACGCATTTCTCAGGGTTGAGCTTGATTTGGAACCGGCGTAAGTTCTCAAACGTTTCCTTGAGGTCTTCCAGCAAGGTGCCGCGCTTCTCCGTCTTCACCATGATGTCGTCCACGTATACGTGAGCATTTCTGCTGAGTTGCTTGAGGAGGCACTTCTGCATGCAACGCTGAAAAGTGGCACCGGCATTTCTCAAGCCGAATGTCATAGTCAGATAGCAGAAGGCTCCAAATGGCGTGATGAAGGCGGTCTTCAGGCGGTCGTCCGAGTCTAGCTTTATCTGATGATATCCGGAGTAAGCATCCAAAAAACTCAACAGCTCGCATCCGGCTGTGGAGTCTATCACTTGGTCAATCCTTGGCAGGGCAAAAGGATCTTTGGGGCAGGCCTTGTTGAGGCTCGTGTAGTCTATACACATGCGCCACTTGTTGTTCTTCTTTAGCACAAGGACCGGGTTGGCGAGCCACTCTGGAAAGAAAACTTCCATGATGAAGCCGGCCGCCAAGAGTCGGGCTATCTCCTCCCCTACAATCCTGCGCTTCTCCTCTGACAATCGGCGAAGGGGTTGTCTGACTGGCTTTGCGTCTTCTCGAACGTGTAGTTTGTGCTCGGCGAATTTCCTTGGAACACCCGGCATGTCCTTGGGGGACCATGCAAAGATGTCCTGATTCTCACGGAGGAAATCGGCGAGCTCGCCTTCCTATTTGCTGTTCAGGTTTGCCCCGATGACGGCAAACCTCTCTGGATGCTCGGGGTCAAGAGGTATCTTCTTCGTCTCCTTGGCCGGCTGGAAAGATCCTTGGGCGTCATGCTCCTTGGGGTCGGGGGACACGGCCGACTGTCTGCCGGCTATAGCCACGACTCGGTCCAACATCTTCTTCTCTTCGGCAATCACAAGGGACTCGGCCAGCCGGCTGCTGGCCGCTGCGCACTTGGAGGACTTCTTGTAATCACCGGCTACGATGATGACGCCTTTGGTGCTTGGTATCTTCATCTTGAGGTATGCATAGTGGGGAACTGCCATGAATTTGGCCAAGGCAGGTCGGCCCAGCAATGCATGGTAAGGGCTCTCCAGGTCCACCACTTCAAACCAGATCGCTTCCCGGGGGAAATGCTCCTTGTCCCCAAAAAGTACATCAATCTTGATTTTGCCAATGGGGGCGCAGGACAGGCCGGGTACGATGCCGTGGAACATTGTCCGAGTGGGCGTGAGCTGCTTTGTCTTGACATTTAGCTTCTCCAGGGTGTCACGGTACAAGATGTTGATGCTACTCCCGCCGTCTATCAACACACGAGAGAAGCGGGCGGCGTGTCTGTCCATTGCGAGGGTGGCTTCCAGGACCAAGGCATAAGAGCCGGGAGACGGCATCACCTCCGGATGGTCGGCCCGGCTCCAGCTGATGGGCTTTTCTGACCAATGCATGTGTCCGGCGGGGCTGGCAGCGACCACGCTAACTTCCTGGCGCTCTTGGCGTTTGCTGCACCGGTCTTCGGGCTGGCTCGTAAAGATGATGTAGGTTTCTTGCTCGTCAGGGAACTCGTCATGCATGGCTCCGACTGCGGGCCGAGCGGCCGGAGGCGGCGGAGGTGCAGGCGGCGGGCCGGCAGGCGGAGGCGGCACGAGCCCGTCGCCCTTAGAGATTCGGGTGAGCCAATGGCACTTCCGGGTCGTGTGGTTGGACGGCTTCGCGCCGCTGTGGAACTTGCAAGGGGCGTCGAGGGTTTGCTCGTAGGAGAAGGCGGGCTGCCAAGCCGGCCTGCCGCCCTTGGGCTTCTTGGGCGCCGGTCGTTCTTCAGGCGGCGCATCTTCGACCGTGGCCACCTGCCGGTTGGCGGGAGGCGGCGCGGGGCCCTTGCGCTTGTGGTCGTTCGAGTTGGGATGTCGGCCGGAATCCCCAGCCGGCGTCTTGGGCGCCGGGTTGAGTACCTTTCCGGACGCGTCTACCCGAAGCTCGGTCTTCATCGAGGAGTCGGCGGTGGCGTACTTGTCCGCTATGTCCAGAAGTTCGTCGAGGGTAGCCGGCTTGTCGCAGAGGAGCTTGTGCTTGAGGAGGGTGCCTTCTCGGCATCCGGCTGTGAAGTATTCTATGGCTTGCACCTCGTGCACCCCTTCACAGGAGTTGCGGAGCTCGGCCCAACGCGTGAGGTAATCGCGAGTGGACTCAGCGGGGCCTTGTACGCACAAGGAGAGCTGTCTGGGCTTGGGAGCCCGCTTGTAGGCGCTGGTGAAGTTGCGGATGAAGGCTTCTATGAAGTCTAGCCAGCTGTTGATGCTACGCGGCTTGAGGCTGTTGAGCCAGGTCCGCGTCGTGCCTTGTAGCATGAGGGGCACGTACTTGACGACAACGCGCCCGTTGCCGTTGGCTATGCTAACCGCCGTGGAGTAGTCAATCAACCAATCTTCCGGCTTCACGGAGCCGTTGTACTTGGGCGTGTCTCTTGGGAGCGAGAACCCTTTGGGAAAGGGCTCGTCGCGGATGCGGGGCCGAAACAAGGCGGGCCGACATCGTCTTCTTCTTCCAACGCCAGGGATCGCGCCAGGCGGTCGATCCGATGGCGGGCGTCGTTCTCGCCGATTCCTTCGCGGCGGCCTAGCCGGCCGCTGAGAGTCGGGTGCACCACTGGCGGCGAGGCGGGATATCTCTCTCCACGGGGCGGAGGCGGAGGTGGGTCGCCCCGCCATTCCATGGCTTGGGGATGACCGTCCGCGTCTCGCTCGACGGAGATCCGGGTCCGGCTGCGGCTGGCAGCCGGCTCCTTCTCGCGTCGCGCGCGGGTATTGCTCGTAGTCATCGTCCGGGACGTCGCGCTGTGTCGGCGCGGGGGAGGGCTTTCCGCGCGGGCGTCGGCTTCGTGTCGCTGCGCGGCTGCGTCAATCAACTGCTGGATGCGCCAGGTCATGTGGGGGAGGTCTTCGGCCTCCAAGCCGTCCAACTCGTCTACAGCCGCCTGGGCGGCACGCAAGTTCTCGAGCGGAGTGGCATAGACCGGGCGGTTGACTCCCAGCGTGTCGGCGATGACGGCGCCGTGTTGCTTGACAAGGCCGGCCCGGCTTGGCCCGCCCGGGGCCGGCGTGCCGAAGGCGGTGCGGTCAGCTTCGCGCTGGTAGGCCTCAGTGAGGCGTCTTACGGAGGCCAGCCTCCGGCCCTCTGCGAGGAGGGCGAGGCGGCGTGCTTCCAGTGCTTCGTCGTTGGCATTAGTCGGGAGGGGAGCGGACAAGTCGTGGGCCGCCGCGCGCGAGGCGTCGTGGGCGCTCTCGTCGGCCAGGCCGCCGTGGCCGACAACCATCACTTCGGCGGTGACAGCATCGTAGCCGTCGGCTCGAGGAAGCGGGTCATTGTAGATCGCGACGTTGGTGGGGAAGGTGTCGTAGGAGGCCGTGTCGGAGTCGACAGGCATTGGGTTGGTGGAGCCAACCGACTCTAGGTCCGCAGCGGGCTCGCTGGAGACATGGAGCTGGCCGAGAAGGCTGGCGAGGTGGTCGGTGCCAGCATCGGAGGCGAGCTCGTCAGAGGTGAGAGTTTCGTTGAGGAGATCGGCGAGGCCGCTTGCCGCGTAGATGCTGGTAACGCCTTGCAGCGCGTCGTGGCAAGCGCCATCGGGCGTGCCGGGCTGGCTACGCTCGCGGGGGAGGAATAAGGTTCCCGTCCAGAACAGGTCTCCGGACGACGGTGCACCTGGCCCCACGGTGGGCGCCAAATGTCGGGTGGTAGGTGCGACATATGCCAACGGGTGGCTTATCATTGTGGGAGCCAGTAAGACATCGCCGGTGCCTGGAAACGGGATAAGGCGAAGACATGCACGCCGGCGGATCTTAGCCAGCTTCGGGGCTCTCCGTGGAGATAACACCCCTACTGCTGCTCTGCGAGGTCTCCGCATGCTCACTAGACGAATCAAGTAGCTACACAACGCTCCTTGAGCTGTTTGGGGGGAGGAGGAAGAAGGGCATGGCTCGCCCGCTTCTACTCCCTGTGTGGTGTCTAGAACTAGCGGGGGGACGAACCCTTTGCATGGGTGCTCCGGGGGGTTTATATAGGCCTACCCCCCGGGGGTACAATGGTAATCCGACTGGGCACGGGGCCCAGCCGTCTGTGACTGCGCTCGCCGGCTTCTGCGCCGGCTGCTGGGGCCCGCCGACTGGTGGGTCCCGCCGGCTGTCGGCCCCTTGGTCGACAGGCAGGCCCCACTGTCCAGGGCCTGGTCGGCGGCTGGTTACTGTGGCTCCATCTTGTTGACGTGAGCTTCATCGTGGTAAGCGCGGCTACAATCCCGCCGCCTGTCAGGCGATCGCTGTGGCCTTACCGCGTCTTGTCTCCTTAATGGGGCATCCTCTTCGAGGAAGGCGGCAAGCCGGCTGCGGGGAGCCGGCTCTGTCTTGGGCTGACTAGTTGGAGGCGTGGCCGCCTTCGGGCGTCTCTCTGCTCAAAGGGGCCCACCGTCTGTGGGCCACGCTGGCGGCCCGTCGTGGGTGATGCCAGGGTCAACATGGCAACAGTGCTGCGCTGGGCGGGTCGTGCCTAGCCCGTACGGCGCGCCATGCCAGGCGTGCTTCGGGATTCGGGGGTGGCAGGCTTTACTGTAGCCACGCCCCGTCGCACCGCCGTTAGGTGGGTGCAAACTTTGTGGATACGGTCTTGACCGCTTCGTGGGGAGCCGGCTTCTTGGAGTCGGCCTTCTCATGGCCGGCTTCTTGGAGTCGGCCTTCTCGTGAGGGCTAAAGTCGGACCGCCTTCCGAAAGCCGGCCTGGGTTGCAGCCAGCTAGGGGAAGGCGGCCCCATGTCTTGGATTCTTGAGAGCCGGGCGGGCTCGTAACTTTTTCAGAAGGGCCAGGGGAAGCCGGCTAGGCTACCCATGGCTATTTACTCCGACACAGTTGGACCTGTTCAACGAGTGCAGCAGTGGCACACATATCCCACATGGCCTTCCACCATTGAAACGCCCCACAAGGACCTCAAGACGATCAATAAAGTGTAGGAACTTGTGGATGTCGATCCAGTCAACTTCAGTGCCATTAGTAACAGCCGAGTTATTACAGAGTAACAAACGAGCAGACTGCTTTACTCTGAAAAAACCTACACGTGCCACCAATTATAAGAAAATATTAGTTAGAAGTAGCATCTTCGTGAGAGATTCGTTGGTACTTCTAAAGTTAAATTGTGATTAGTTAGACAGAATAGGTGGATTAAGAAGTAATCGAGGCAACAAGCAAGAACCAGATACAAAACTAACATGGATGAACAATTGGAACGACGTCAGGGTGGAAGATCGCAGTGAAGATGAGACCAGGTTCTGCTATTTCCATCAACATTCATGCGCCAACTTTCAGTCCGTAACACTTGAGAAAGTTTATCCAAGTTCGGCCATAAAAAAAGCAGCGATCTTCTTGGTTCATGAACACAACTCGGAACTTATATCCATGGCTTGTCTTCACTGTGACCATTAAACTAGTGTATTCAGTTATGGCAAGGCCGAGCATCTTGAGTACATGTGTTCTGGCAGAGCAAATAATACACAGCAGGAAAAATAATATGAGAACACAGCATGGTCAAAAAAAACCCACCCTCCCGGATAGAAAAGAGGATTCTAGGAACATACTGTGCGCGTTTCATAATGCTGTGTTAGGATGAGAAGGAACAAGTGTGGCGTCTCGCTGAGGGCGCAGAAACCTGTAGGGTACTCACACTTTGGGCACTGCAAATGAAACACACTAGATTCAATAGGAAGAAAAATGCATCAACGGCGGCGGCTGCCATCCTAGGATTACCTGCGACCAAGGGACTTGGTTTTATCGGGGATGGATGAAGAATTCGTACCTGGTTCTCCATGAGAAAACCCTATGCAATCGCCGAGAGGGGGTTTTCTCTGAACAAGTAGACGAGGGAGAAAGGGATTCAGGCCCAGTGAAATATTGCCGCTTCGTCCATCCAGCTTACTGCTAAAGCTGGAAAGGGGTGGTTGTGATTTGACGGCTCATTGGGCATTACTGCGGCACTACGACCGGGGTGTGTCTACCGTGAAGTTGTGCACTCTAATTTGTGCATATGGCACGTGGACCCTATTGTCGGTTGCCCCACATATCAGCGAAAGGAAGTACAAAGACAGGAGTAACTAGTTACACATAAATATATTTTTTGACAGAGAGATACTCCCTCTATAAAGAAATATACAAATCTTTTATATCACACGCTCACCTTGCCGAGAAAAATACTCCCTCTGCAAGGCACGGGCATTATGGGGCTTCAGCTGAGAATATAATACTCATATGTTTTTTTGAGGGATAAAAGCTACTTTATTGAAGATTAACAGTCATAGGTATACAAATAATTTCGGGGGTTCCTGTGAGCCAAAGATGGCGTCCACAGGGCAAAGAAGTAGCAGCTTTTGTGAGCACATGCGCTTCAACATTACACTCGCATTTTTCATGTATGATCTCCATGGTTTGGAACATATTCTTCTTCATCTTGATCACGTCCATAATAACTTTGTTGGGCCCCAAGTATGCCTCTCTGATATGCTTGACTGTTGCTGAACAATCAGTGCTAATCTGAACTTGTTGCAGGTTTAAGTCAAGAGCCAGAGATAGCCCCTCGGAACATGCCATTGCCTCTAGGATCTCTGGATCAGTAACACTTTCGCACACCAGTGTCGATGCTCCAAGGAAGAAGCCTGTATGATCTCGGCTCACAACTGCCAGGGCTCCCCTTTCACCATTGCGAGATAACACAGCATCAACATTCATCTTCGCCCAACCCACAGCAGGAGGAGGACGCCACTTCTACACTGAGCTAGTGCTTCTTGAAACCGGGTTCTGGACTTTTGGCCGCAGGCCGACCCTCCATGTTTGGGGGCCCATGTGTTCTACCTTAGCGCTTTTCATATTGCAAGCGATCGGTACGGCGCTGGTTTTAGATGCTACCGCAAGGCGAATACACAAAATTGAATAAAGCACGGCAGCTGTTGGAATGAAATCAAATGACAGTTCCTAACCAGCAATCAGAGTTGCAATTCTATCAACGATATACCATGTGATAAATAATACTATCATACTACTTATACACACAAGACACTTGTTTCACCATCCCAGATTATTACATCAAATTCTCTCGGAGGATAGATCAGTTAGGCAGTTGCGTGCTGCTACTGAAGAATTTCAAAGTTGATTTGGACCAGCTCTCCTTGCCGAGAAAGTTCGATTTTGACATCATCCCCTACCGCAAGATATGATTTAGATTTGAACCTTGACCATCCTTTAGCATCAATCATCATGCGACCATCCTTTGTACTTATGATATATTGAGCAAGTTCATTCACACCAAGGCTGCGCATGGTAAGAGAAACTTGGCCGCGGTCGCCCGGATTGTTGAACGACTCCCTCGTTGCTCTAGGAATTCTTTGTTTGCAAACAAGAAGTCATACCCAAACAGTTAGATCAACACAGTGAATCATGTGAAACAACATGGAAAGAAAAAAGAACGAAGCACTTGGGTGGCCAATTGAGGGAGTCCTGGATTAGGGGGTGTTCGGATAGCTGAACAATACCTTCAAGCCGGACTCCTGGACTATGAAGACACAAGATTGAAGACTCTGTCCCATGTCCGGAAGGGACTTTCCTTGGCGTGGAAGGCAAGCTTGGCGATACGGATGTTCAGATCTCCTACCATTGTAACCGACTCTATGTAACCCTAACCCTCTCCGGTGTCTATATAAACCGGAGGGTTCTAGTCCGTAGGATGACATACACATCAACAATCATACCATAGGCTAGCTTCTAGGGTTTAGCCTCTCTGATCTCGTGGTAGATCAACTCTTGTACTACCCATATCATCAATATTAATCAAGCAGGACGTAGGGTTTTACCTCCATCGAGAGGGCCCGAACCTGGGTAAAACTTCGTGTCCCCTGCCTCCTGTTACCATCCGGCCTAGATGCATAGTTCGGGACCCCCTACCCGAGATCCGCCGGTTTTGACACCGACATTGGTGCTTTCATTGAGAGTTTCTCTGTGCCGTTGCCGTCAGGCCCGATGGCTCCTATGATCATCAATGGCGATGCAGTCTAGGGTGAGACCTTCCTCCCCGGACAGATCTTCGTCTTTGGCGGCTTTGCACTATGGGCCGATTCACTTGGCCATCTAGAGCAGATCGAAAGCTACGCCCCTGGCCGTCAGGTCAGATTCTGAAGTTTAAACTACACGACCGACATCCGCGGGGACTTGATCTTCGACGGATTCGAACCACTGCCGAGCGCGCCACACTGTCACGACGAGCATGATCTAGCTCTGCCGTCGAACAGTGCCCTGGAGGCCGCACCCACATCGGCTCTGACCCCTAATTCGGGGCCGACCGCGCCGATCGAGGATGGGCGGTTGGATGCCACCTCGGGGGCTGCGATCCCAACGGTGGTTGAGCCGAACACCAGCCCCGTACTCTGCAAGACTCGTGACTCCATGGAGCCGGATTCTTCTCCGGACTCTGAACCCTTCGCGCCCCTGCCGAGCGAATCCGATTGGGCGCCGATCATGGAGTTCACTGCCGCGGACGTCTTTCAGCACTCGCCTTTCAGAGATATCCTGAAATCACTAAAGTCTCTCTCTTTGTCAGGAGAGCCCTGGCCAGACTACGGTCAGCAAGGTTGGGGTACGGACGATGAAGAAATTCAAAACCCACCCACCACCCACTTTGTAGCCACTGTCGATGACTTAACCGACATGCTCGACTTCAACTCTGAAGACATCGACGGTATGGACACCGATGAAGAACCAGCACCTACTAGGCCCTGGAAAGCCACCTCATCATATGACATATACATGGTGGACACCCTAAAAGAGGGAGAGGGCGATGGAACAGCGGAGGATGACCCCTCCAAGAAACAGCAAAAACACAAAAATGGCGATTCAAGCACGGGAGATAACAATACCCCGGAAAGCGCCGAAGAACATCCCCCCGAGCAAGATTTAGCACATGGGGATGGAGAAACCGGCCCCCATGGGAGAGCGGCTGACAAAGAGGTCGAGGACGATAATTATATGCCTCCCTCCGAGGACGAGGCAAGCCTCGACGATGACGAATCCGTCGTGCCAAAGGATACCGTCGAACAAGAGCGTTTTCAACGCAGCTTATGGCCACGGCAAGAAGCCTCAAGAAAAAACAGCAACAGCTTAAAGCTGATCATGATCGGCTAGTCGATAGATGGACTGAAGTCCTTGCGGACGAACAGCATAAACCCGAACCCCCCTCCAAGTGCTACCCAAAGCACAGATTGCTACCCCGATTAGAGGAGGAAGCACTCGACGCAGCCGACAGGCCACCTCGTGGCCGCGACAGAGAGGCCTCATGGCCCTCCACCCAAGCCGCACCCCGTACCAAGGCACAGGAATATGCACCGGACTTGCGCGACATGTTGGAGGACAAGGCAAGGCAAACAAGATCGATCTACGGATCGCGTGGACGCCCCACGGCTCGAGACGGTAACCGTCACGCCGGCCACAAATTCGGCAGGGCCGAACACAGTAGACAAAGCTCATTGGAGGTACGTCATGATATAGCCCAATACAGAGGCGCCGCACACCCATTGTGCTTCACAGATGAAATAATGGATCATCAAATCCCCGAGGGTTTCAAACCTGTAAACATCGAATCATATGATGGCTCAACAGATCCCGCGGTATGGATCGAGGATTATCTCCTTCATATCCACATGGCCCGCGGCGATGATTTCCACGCCATCAAATACCTCCCACTCAAGCTTAAAGGACCAGCCCGGCAGTGGCTTAACAGCCTGCCAACAGGGTCAATCAGCTGTTGGGAGGACCTAGAAGCCGCATTCCTCGACAATTTCCAGGGCACTTATGTGCGACCCCCAGACGCTGACGACCTAAGCCACGTAATTCAGCAGCCAGACGAATCGGCCAGGCAATTCTGGACACGATTCCTAACAAAGAAAAATCAAATACTCGACTATCCGGACGCAGAGGCCTTAGCAGCCTTCAAGCATAATATTCGTGACGAGTGGCTTGCCCGGCACCTAGGACAGGAGAAGCCGAAATCTATGGCAGCACTCACGGCACTCATGACCCGCTTTTGCGCGGGAGAAGACAGCTGGCTTGCTCGTAGCAACAATATGACCAAGAACCCTGGTCGTTCGGACACCAAGGACATTAGTGGCAGGTCGCGTCGCAACCAGCAGAAGCGCCGCATCAACGACGACAATGCTAAGGATAAGATAGTTAATGCCGGATTCAGAGGCTCTAAATCCGGTCAGCGGAAAAAGTCATTCAAAAGGAATCCTAGGGGCCCGTCTAGCTTGGACCGAATACTCGACCGCTTGTGCCAAATACATGGCACCCCCGAAAAGCTGTCCAATCACACCAACAGGGACTATTGGGTGTCCAAGGAGGCAGGCAGATTAAGCGCCGACAATGAAGACAAGGGGTTGCATAGCGATGACGACGAGGAGCCCCGGCCGCCAAACAACAATGGACAGAAGGGTTTTCCCCCACAAGTGTGGACGGTGAATATGATATACGCCACCCACGTCCCCAAAAGGGAGCGGAAGCGCGCGTTAAGGGACGTATACGCGGTAGAGCCAGTCGCCCCAAAGTTCAACCCACGGTCCTCCTGCCCGATCACCTTTGATCGAAGAGACCATCCCACTAGCATCCGTCATGGCGGATATGCCGCATTGGTTCTCGACCCAATTATTGACGGATTTCATCTCACTAGAGTCCTTATGGACGGCGGCAGTAGCCTGAACCTGCTTTACCAGGATACAGTGCGGAAAATGGGCATAGATCCCTCGAGGATTAAGCCCACCAAAACGATCTTTAAAGGCGTAATACCAGGTGTAGAGGCCAGCTGTACAGGCTCAGTCACACTTGAAGTGGTCTTCGAATCTCCGGATAATTTCTGAAGCGAGGAGTTAATCTTCGACATAGTCCCGTTCCGCAGTGGCTACCATGCACTGCTCGGGCGAACCGCATTCGCCAAGTTCAATGCGGTCCCGCACTATGCATACCTTAAGCTCAAGATGCCAGGCCCTCGAGGAGTAATTACGGTCAATGGAAACACCGAATGCTCTCTCCGAACGAAGGAGCACACGGTGGCCCTTGCAGCGGAAGTACAAAGCAGCCTCTCCAGGCAGTTCTCCAGTCCGGCCATTAAACGTCCGGACATAGTCAAGCGCGCCCGGAGTAACCTACAACAAGACCGCCTGGCACGTTCTGAGCAGGCGTAGCAATGCGGCCCCAACCCCAACCCCCGCAAAAAGGCAACGCCAGTACTTCGCGTACATAACTACGCTCTAGAAATACCATGGGCACAGGGGGAGGGGCACCATCACGGCACGCCCAAAACACGGCTTAAACCGCACCAGGGGCTGCCGATTTTTTTAATATACTTTTCTCTTACTTCCAGGACTCTACTCTTCGGAAGGCTTGTTCGGCAGTTTAATTGCTGCACAAACGATGCAAGGACCAGGGAAGCAGACAAGCCATGCCGCATTACGGAAATCCCAGGTGGTCTCCATCACGAGCAGTATACCTGTTTCGCATACTATTCCGCAGCTTGCCCCTGGAGCAGACATGTTAAATCGTCCAACTTTTTCATTTATCGCATTACTTGTATCGTTCTGCTTTGATCGCAGTTATTTTAATGAACAATGCATAGCTTTTGTCTATTTTTTGCATTACCTTTTTTTTATATGTTCCTTAGTGACATGTTGCACCCGTACACTTTGGTACGGCCAAAATACGCCAGGGGCTTCAGTACCCCTCAATATGGTGTGAGAGTCCGAACACTTTAACAAGTGCGGCACCCCAAACTTATAGCATTATATGCATCGGCTCTGAATCATGTCTTGGGTCAATAGTTGGGTTTGCCCGGCTCCTATGTTTTGGTGCCTTACGTTCCGCTATATCGGCTAAGGTGGCACTAGGAGAACCACTGCAATTGTGCCCCGGTTGAGCTGGGTCGAGCACCTCAGTGGAGAAAGCTAAAACTGACCGTCATGATGAGGCGAGAGCTGGTCGCTGTTCGAGAGGTCTTTTCGAGTCCTTAAAGACTTATGCCGCTTAGGGCGAGGAGTCGGTTCTGTCTGGCCAAGGCATGGAAAGCGCCCCAAACTCGGTCTTCCGAATACTAGGGGCTTCGCCAAAATTTAAAATTATAGAATTCTATGGCTAAGTGAGAGTGTTCACGCATTATAGTCCGATTGCTTCGTTCGTTGGGCTGAGCACCTCCCTCGAAGGACCCAAATATGGGAAAAAGAGCGCCCAGGTTTATCCCTGAACACCCTAGCACTAGCGGCAAGGGGGCAGAAGCCGATGACTCGCCATCTCTCAGTATTGATAAACAGCCGCACAGAAGGTAATATTTTAAATTCAAGAAGCATTGCTTAGCGCATATGAACAAGTTTTCAGCGCACAGGATAATACGAGCGGGTTTTACTCAAAAAATACATCCTTGGTACATTCATCCGCAACAAGATGGGCACCCTTCAGAACATCCTTATAATAATTCTCGGGCTTGCGATGCTCTTTCCCCGGCGGTGGCTTGTCCTTCACAAGCTTCTCCGCATCCAGCTTGCCCCAGTGCACCTTAGCACGGGCAAGGGCCCTACGGGCACCCTCAATGCAGACGGAGTGCTTGATGTCTTCAAGCCTCGGACAGGCCTCCACCAGCCGCCGCACCAGCCCGAAATAGCTCCCAGGCAGAGCCTCTCCAGGCCACAGCCGAACTAGGAGGCCCTTCATGGCCTGTTCGGCCACCTTGTCGAGCTCGACCTGTTGCTTCAGCTAGTCACTCAGGGGCACAGGGTGTCCGGCCTCAGCGTACTAAGACCAGAACACCTTCTCCGTCGAGTTGCCCTCCTCGGCTCGATAGAATGCGGCGGCATCGGATACACTCCGGGGAAGATCTGCAAATGCCCCTGGAGATCTCCGGATTCGGGTAAGTATCAAGTAACTCACGTTTATATGTTTACTTTGCATAAAAATGCCTTACCCGTAGCTATCTTCTTCACCTCATCCAACTCCTAGAGGGTCTTCTGGGACTCGGTCTTGGCAGACTTGGCATTTTCTATAGCTGCCGTGAGCTCGGACGCTCGCGTCTTCGAGTCAATCTCCAAACTCTCATGTTTCTTCATGAGAACCTGGAGCTCTTGCCGCACCTTGCCAACCTCAGCCTCATACCTCTCCTGCTCGGTGCGCTCCACGGCCGCACTCTTCTCGGCCTCGAGCAGCGCTTGCTTAAGGGTTGCCACCTCAGACGTGGCCCCTACGATAGCCATGTCAATCCTGTCATTTTTTGCAATCGCGCCTTTTTTATATACATATTCAAACAGGGTATTTCTTACCTTCCTTCTCCTCGAGCTGCTTCTTGGCACGCCTGAGCTCTTGCTTGGACTTCTCGAGGCTCTGCTTCAGCACGTCCACTTCCACAGGCAGTGCGGCGGAGGCTAGCAAAGAAGCCTGCATACGCATATTGACTCATTTTGTTAGACTCCTGCGAATTCTTTGAACCTCTATTCGGCTTTTCTTCCCGAACGCCCAACAGAGCATCAGGGGCCACTATCTATGCGGTAATATTATTTAAACATTCTTTACTTACCTCAAAGCCTGTTAAAAGGCTTGTACAAGCTTCAGTCAGTCCGCTTTTGGCGGACTGAACCTTCTAGATCACCGCACTCATAATAGTGCGGTGCCCCTCGTCGATGGAGGCACCTTGGAGCACCTCCAACATATTGTCCGGCGCCTCCGGTTGGACGGAGGTCACCGGCATGGTAGGCTTGCTCCTCTTGGAAGGAGGTCGCCCGCCGGACTCTGGAACCTTTGAAGATTCCGGAGCTGTGTCCGGCCTTAAGCCGGACTTGGAGCCCTGGGGGGTTTCCTCCCCTTTACTCCTGGAGTCCGGGAGGTCGCCTTCCGGCGCCTCCAGGACCACCTCCTCCCGGCTTGGAACCTATTGGGACAACACTTCGGTGTCGTCCGTAGGGCAGGGGGATGAAGCCGTCGGAAGCAAGTTCACATCCGACGGGTCCAGTGAGCCGCTCGATGATTCGTCGAGCCGGTCTTTGGGTGGGCTGCATAAACATGTTCGACATAAGGGAAAGCTATGCAAAAAATGAATACTATGAGTCACTCCGGTATCTAGATACTTACGATTTTGCCAGGGGCTTGGCCCTGGGCTGCCACTCCTCTTCGTCGTCGGCGGCGTCGGTGGAGCAGTCCGGAGGAAGGGTTTTCCCCTTCTTGGACCCTCCGGCCTCCTGAGAGAGGGCGGCCTTCCTTTTCTTCTCTCCTCCTGCTGGAGGGGGAGAGGTCTCTTCTTCCTCCTCCTCGTTCTCACGAGAGGAAGGCGCTTCGGGACCGTCGGATGACGAATCCGACACTTCCTGGCACTGGGCACTCCTTTGAGTCCCCGCGGCCTTCTTGGCCTTCTTCTCCGGCACCACGTAGGGTGACGGAACCAGCAGCTTCGCCAAATGGGTGTCCACTGGGCCTTCGGGCGTAGGAGCCGGACAGTTGATCTGTCCGGACGTCACCTCCCAATCCTATCAAAGATAAGGGAACTCAGATCCCGCATAGAGTCAAACTATGAAAACCTGATACCCTATAAAAGGACAAAAACAGCTTACCGCATGAGCATGATGCTGAGTACTGAATCCGCGATCCTCGGCAGCGGATGCGGGAGCCTCGGCGCCCTTGAAAAGCATCCTCCAGGCATCTTCGTACGTCGTGTCGAAGAGCCTGTTAAGAGTTTGATGCTGCGCCGGGTCGAACTCCCAAAGGTTGAAGGCCCGCCGTTGCCACGGGAGGATCAAGCGGACGAGCATAACCTGGACTACATTGACAAGCTTGAGCTTCTTGTCCACCAGGGATTGGATGCATGTTTGGAGTCCGGTCAGCCCTTTTTTTTACCCCAAGATAGGCATGTCTCCTTCCAGGAGGTGAGCCGCGTGGGGGCCGGATCGGAACTCAGGGGGTGCGACCCATTCGGCGTCACGCGGCTCGGTGATGTAAAACCACCCTGATTGCCACCCCTTCAGGGTCTCCACAAAGGAGCCCTCGAGCCACAGGAAGTTGGCCATCTTGCCAACCATGGCACCGCCGCACTCCGCCTGGCTGCCGTGCACCACCTTCGGCTTGACGTTGAAGGTCTTTAGCCATATACCGAAATGGGGGCGGATGCGGAGGAAAGCCTCGCACATGACGATAAACGCCGAGATGTTGAGGACGAAGTTCGGGGCCAGATCGTGGAAATCTAGGCCGTAGTAGAACATGAGCCCCCGGACAAATGGATGCAGAGGGAAGCCTAGTCCACGGAGGAAATGGGGAGAAATACCACCCTCTCATGGGGCCTAGGAGTGGGGATGAGCTGCCCCTTTTCGGGGAGCCGGTGCGCGATGTCGCTGGCCAGATATCCGGCCTTCCTCAGCTTTTTTATGTGTCCCTCCGTGACGGAGGAAACCATCCACTTGCCTCCCGCTCCGGACATGACTGGAGAAGGTTGAGGTGGTAGTGCGGACTTGGGCGCTGGAGCTCGAGTGCGCAAGAATGGATAGGCAGAGGAGGAAGAAGGCGTGGGTGAAAAGGTGGATCCTTATCCCCTTATATGGGTGGACGCAACTACATGTCCCCACCAGCCTGGTAAAACTTGCTTATCTCCAAGCGCCGTAATCAAAGGCGCGGTTGGGTTACCCACGCCTGTATTGATGAGAATCCTGAAATGAGGGGACACAATCTCTGCTTCAACAAGACGTGCCAAAGAAACCGCCTCGCACAATGCGCTGAGGTGGGATAATTAAATGGATAAAGGCTTGGCCGTAGCGTGTCGCACCACGGAATATGTCAGCAGATTAGATTTGTGTTAATATTATTATTCTCTCTATGGCAATATGTGGAAACTTATTTTGCAGAGCTGGACACTATCTTTGTGTTCAAAATCTTCTACGAAGTACTTGGAGGAGGAAGCCGCCTTGCAATGCCGAAGACAATCTGCGCGCCGGACTCGTCGTCATTGAAGCCTGGTTCAGGGGCTACTGAGGGAGTCCTGGATTAGGGGGTGTTCGGATAGCCGAACAATACCTTCAAGCCGGACTCCTGGACTATGAAAACACAAGATTGAAGACTCCGTCCCATGTCCGGAAGGGACTTTCCTTGGCGTGGAAGGCAAGCTTGGTGATACGGATGTTCAGATCTCCTACCATTGTAACCGACTCTATGTAACCCTAACCCTCTCCGGTGTCTATATAAACCGAAGGGTTCTAGTCCGTAGGACGACATACACATCAACAATCATACCATAGGCTAGCTTCTAGGGTTTAGCCTCTCTGATCTCGTGGTAGATCAACTCTTGTACTACCCATATCATCAATATTAATCAAGCAGGACGTAGGGTCTTTCCTCCATCGAGAGGGTGCGAACCTGGGTAAAACTTCGTGTCCCCTGCCTCCTGTTACCATCTGGCCTAGACGCACAGTTCGGGACCCCCTACCCGAGATCCGCCGGTTTTGACACCAACACCAATGCTTACTAAGAAGGTGGGCATGTCGGTTTTTGTAAGGACTTTGGTATATGAAGTGCAAACTGCAGGCCAGTCTGTTGCCAGTGCAACTGCACGGGCCGGAGCAGATGCAAGTGCAAGTGTTGGTGTAGGTGCCAAAGCCGCTGCTGCTGCCGGAGATGGTGCTCCTTGTAGAGCCGGTGCCGGTGCCGGAGCAGGTGCCAGTGTCGATGCCCGATCCTCCGGTAGATCAGACTGATCCGCTAACACGGTCGGTGCCCAATCCTCAGCTTGATCATACTGAACTATTGCCGCTGTCAGTGCTAGAGCAACTTTCGGTGCTCGATCTGTGCGAGACAGCGGCGATCGTGTCTGGTCTGCTATGATCAGCTTTCTAACTTGACTAGGATCCGTGACCATGATCCAGTTTTTTTTCTTCATTTCTTTTAAACGCGAGAAGGACTAATTATGGCGTTTTTGTTAAACCAAACTGCAGTTCATCATAGGGATTCAGCTTGTACTCAGACAACAGACTAATCCAATTTTTTCCAGTAATATAAGTGATGGATAGTGCCTTCATTACTGACACGACATAAGAAGTGAAACCTGCAAAAATAGCCATCGTAGAGCAAACCAAACGGTTTATTCTGTGATGAATGTCACATGGCAAAACCTGCATCTTAAAATTGCAGGAAAAGATAGAAAACATGACATTAAATCAATGAGATGTAGATAGTAAATCAATAAGATTTACTTGATGTGACACGAGTGAATCCTTACCAGGAAATCACTATGTTGAGGTACTAAATAGAAGATTGATCGTTCAACTACGCGTGGCATGCAGGGGGCCCCGCCTACTCCCACAAGCAGGACAGTCCAAAGGTCATGACAAATCGTATGGACCGAATATCCATGGGGCTGGAAATCCTGGTGGGTGTGATAAACCCTGCAATGCATACAGATCTTGCAGTGTAACCATAATTGATAGACCGTCCTCACAAAAAATATGATATGGATACTTCAAAATATACAGACTGAATTGAGTGGACAGACATTAACATAGACCGTTCTCAGGACTGACCACACACCAAAAGCGGCAGTACTAATAAACAATACAGGGTTCACAAACACAAATCAAGTACTGAACAATAGTACTTACTACAGACAACCAAAGTTGCACTAACTAAACTCTGCACACTATTTTTTGCCACCGACCTACGGGATGAACCCCGCATAACTGACTAGGCCATGGACTTTGTGTGAGATGTCTACATGCACCATCACCATCTTGTCAACCTTGGAGAACCTAACAGAGTTGTCTTTCCACTCATAAACATGATGATGAAGACAGGCTGCATCGGATTTGTTGGGAAGCTTTACAAGAACCACACCCTTCGTAATCGAAGGCACAGCCAGGAAATTGTTGTGGTCAAGTACAGCCTCGAGAACACGCCTGAAAACAATGCTATAGGAAAACACTAGTTCGGGACATGTGGCGACAAGGACACAGCAGCTGGATAGTTCAGCAGTAGAACTCATCATCAGGTCTTCCAGTTCACACAACATGACTTTGAGAACCTCATCTCCACCGTGGACCTGGTTCTAATTCAAATAGAAACCATATTTTATTACTACCTCCGTTCAGAAATATAAGATGATTTTTGATATTATACTCCATATATGACTACATATACGCACAGAAACGAGTGAACAAAGACACTAGAACATGTCTTCAAAGGCATGAGAGCAGAGGGATTACATGCAATATACATAACACAAGTTACTGAGGCAAATATACCCTCTTAAAAGGTAGCATTGATGTTCATAAAGTACTCCCTCCGTCCCAAAATTCTTGTCTTAGATTTGTCTAGATACAGATGTATCAAGTCACATTTTAGTATTAGATACATCCGTATCTAGACAAATCTAAGACAAGAAATTTGGGACAGAGGGAGTAGTTGTAAGTAATCTATAAGAAATCAGTGTCAACCTCTCGCATGTTTTGGTCAAAAGAGGAATTTAGAACCGTCATTTGGCACACAAAAATCACATGCAAGATCACCCAGAAAGTTGTACTACTAGTACTAGTACTGCATGTTAGATGAAAAAACACGATCAAGATCGAGAAAAAGATCGTCAAGAAGAGATATTACCTAGACTTGCTTAATGAGGGATCCCAGAGAGGGGGGCTTGGACAGGGCAATGGCTTTTAGCTTGTCTGCGGTAGTCTCGGCGGGGTGCCTGCACTTCTTCGTACCATGAGCCTCGACGGTTTTGGCTGGAGCCATAGACATCACTTCGGTCGGTGCTCCAGCGTCCATCAAGAAACTGTCAAATAGAAATAAAAGAAAAGAAACCATAATCACAAACCCAAAAGAAGAAAAGAGAGGGAGTTATAGGATCAGTCTCGGGGTTGCAAGACCGGGCCTTGGCCAGAATCAACACCATTGATGCGCTCACCTTGCCTTCTTTGGGAGAGAAGAACAATGGCAGAAGTAGGTCGGGGTTTTCTTGAAGAAATGATGAAAAAGAAGAGGCATAAGCGAGGGTTGGGTAGAGACGAAGCTGAGAGAGAAGAGTGAAATGATGGATGTTTCGTCCGTCCAACTTACTGCTAGAAAGGAGGGGGTTTTGTGATTTGACAGCTCATTGGGCATTACTGCGGCGCTTCGATCGGGGTAGTCTACCATCACTCTACTACGGAGTAATTTAGTGCATGGCTGGTGGACCCCGATGCTGGCTGTCCCACACGTCGACGACAGTAAGTAATTTAGTGCATGGCTGGAGGAGGATCCGCACGGTAGAGCGTGTCCACTGTTTTTCAGAAGAAAAAAATGATTACAGCAAGCGTTTCCACTCTTACGACGGAGGAGTGCGAAACACGGCAGCCAATTGAACATAGACAGTGCTCCTACTACTAGGCATGTGCAGTGGTTCATACGTCAGTACTACACAATCTTGTTGCTAGTGTAGTAAGATATGACGATAACAAATGATGTTGTGTGCATGTCAACTACTCCTATATGTAACATAGTACCGCTTTTTCGACTGTCCGGTCGAGAATGGACGGTGAGATCAATGTTAACAGAACTAGGTCCACATCGCACAGAGAGTACAGTGCTACAGTACTCCATGAAACATGAACCACATGAAGCACGAATAGTGCTAGGCAGGGTGTATGAAGGGCGCACGGGATGGGAGAAAAAGTTCCCTTCTTGACCCACTTTTGGGTGTTTGGCAGAGTGCATGAAGGGTGCATGAGTCCACACTAGTAGGTTGACAAAAATACACGAAGAGCAAACAACTATATTGAGATGAGAATGCAACCAAACACACCCACACGCTTTGTGCTATAGTGATTGATCTGCACCGTCTGAGTTTGATCCAACGGTCATATTGCGCCGAGACATGGAAATGCCCATGCAGAGGGTTTAGCCCGACGGTCGGCATCGTCGCGCTGGCACGACGGTAGGCATCGCACAGCCGCAACACGTGCGTGGCAACTTGGTTCACCTAGTGGCTGAGGCGATCCTGGACCTCGTCACGATCGACCCGCTCGCACTCCAGCCGGCTCCCCTAACGGCCTATCGTATCTCCCGCTTTCTGCAGCAACGCCACAGACGCCTCAAGCATCTTTGTGGTGGATGCCTGCCGCTTTTGAAGCTCCGTGAAATCCCGCGCATAACGGAGGAGCATGGCACTCCTCTCCTCCTTGAGCTCACGGAGCTCCACGTCCTTGGCCCTGAGCTCCGCATCCTTGGCATGGAGATCCTGCGTCAGGAGCCTCACCTCAGACTCCGTGATCCGCTGCGCCGCCATGGCACCAGGTAGAAGCAATGGGGAGAGGAAGCAAAGGGGGCGAAATGGCTGAAAGGCAATGCAATCTACGGGAAGGCGGAGGGAGCGGGGAATCTTTTGGTTTTCACCACGGTAAAACACCAGTCGACGACTTCTCACATCCGGGAGCAGTGGGTACAGGCGGAGTCATCGTGATTAATTGCTACCGCGCCTGCTCCCATCAATCAAAAAATTAAAAATCCTGTCGCGCCTGCTCCCATCAATCAAAAAAATTAAAAATCCTACCGCACCCAAACACCAGAGCAACGCCGCGGTGGATATTTAAATTTACCTGCCGACAAGTAGATAAAAAAAGGGGTGAAAAAACAAATGTGGCGGCGGCCTAGCTAATCGGTCGAACTAGCCCAACTAGCTAGCCACTGTGGTTCACTGATGTACTCGGCGGGAAAGGTGGTCTTTCGTGATTTGATGACTCATTTACTTGCTTCGGCGCTACAATGGAGGAGGACCTAGAAAACGCGTGGTAGGGCGTCCCACGTCAGGAAGAATATATGCGTGCACCACCCGGGAGGACCCCGAAACCGCGCGGTAGGGTGTGCCACATCTCGGCACGGAGGAAAAATGTGCGTGTAAAAATATACTGTATCAGACATAGTAGAATACCTATGGTTCGACCTCGGGACCCAGCTAGTCGGTTGAAAACACCCCACTAGCCACATAGCTTCATCATGCAAACGTGGCATGGAGGATAGATGTGGTTAGGTCCGTCTCGACCAGCCACAACGTCTCTTGTTCTAGGCGATTCTTCTATTTTCCAAGTTTTTTTAGTTGTAATAACACCATGGCAAGCTAGCGCCGCTCTTCGTGTGTGCCCGTGCAAATGTTAGACGATGGAGAGAAGAGAGATTGAGATTGCAGACCTGGGACCCGCCAGTAAGTGAGATAATGGTCATGCACGTGTTGACGAGGCACTCCCTCTACTCTACTCAACGCAAGTACTGTATAAAATCAAGTTATGGGACAAAGCCAACAACCGTTCATTTTTTTCAGGCTATCGACTCATGCTTTGTAGTCCAGGTTGCCAGTTTGAATCTCATCTTTCAGATTTGTTAGTTTTAGGTCCAAACTTGATTAATGACAAGTGGGACCCCCATGTGTTGTTCTGATATTTCAGTGTAGGATGGTTTTTTTAAACAAACACTTTGCGCGGTTAGACAAGTAACGGCACGAGTTACACATTTTTTGCACGTTTACGAACAAAAATGACAGCGGTATAGAATATCACATCCACCCCGCAGCTTAGATACTATGGTGATACGAGTTTTTACACCGTTGGAAGTGGGATCCAATGGCTTGGGAGTAGTCTTTGTAATTATGCGCAATTTCCAAACTCTCCAGAGGTTTTTTTGCAAATAAAACATTCAGGCCGCGTGTGTGCCACTGCATCTTCGATCCAACGGCTCCCCGGTGCTCATATTAGGTGCTCCTCGTAGCTTAATTACCCGCTACGGTGATTGGAGTAGTTGTGGGCTGAATGCTACGAAAATATAATCTAAACCGACCGGAATAAATGCCTACACAAATTAATCCAAGGTTGGAGTGCCCCTCGCAATGTAAATAGCTCCGGCTTTGCGAGGGATGGAGAGGTTGTAGCTTCAACACGTGGAAGATACAGTGTGAGAAAGCAAGGTCAATCGAGAGACATATAGATAGAGAGACAAAGTGAGTGTGGTCCAACATTCATTGCACAAATATATATGCTTTGGAGAGATATTGTCCGATTGAGCTTTTTGGCAAGGGTGAGGGCTGTAAGATAGAGATTGAGAGATGATCCAGTCACAAACGTGTAGATATATTTTGTGCGTGAGAGGAAGCAAGGTCAACCGATCACATAGGGTCGCCGTGCGATCGAAAGAGTGAGAAGGGTTGGAGAGAGTGACCTAGATAGACGATGTGCGTGAGAGAGTATACAATGTGAATAGGTCGAATTGGGATCAACATGGTGATATATCGTTTTTGTCCGAGAAAGAGCAAGGTCAATCAAGACATACGAAGAGAGAGAGAGAGAGATTGAGTGAGCGTGGCCCACCATGAGGTCGAAAGGGTGGTGGCGGCTTGGATGGAGTAACCTAGATAGACAATCTGCATGAGAGAGTATAGAGTGTGTCGATCGAGGCCCGAATAGGGAGATATATCATTTGTGTGTGAAAGAAAACAAGGTTAAACGAGACTCAGATAAAGAGAGCGAGATTGAGCGAGTGTGGCCCGCCGTGTGGAAGAAAGAGTGAGACAGTCTCGAGGGAGTGACCTAGATATACAACTTGTGTGCGTGCGCATGCACGAGAGGTTGTGTGGCTAGATAGGCAATGCATGTATTTAGCGCGAGAGGGTGAGAGGGAGAGGGGGTAGAGAGAGAGAGCTCGGCATGGGGTGGAAAGGCGGGTGTGTGAGGTAAATACATTTGGTAACAGAGTGGAAAAAGGGGTTGTGTAGTTGAGAGACTAAGAGATCGAAACATGGAGAGAAAGAATGAACGTGTGTTGGAAACCGATAGCTTCCTAAGGTGGTTAGGAGAGGAAGATTGACCGATACAGGAAGTATGTAGGGTTTGTGCGCCAAGGGGGGGGGGGCTAAAAACAACATTTGGATGTACATAGTACGAGACTTAATATCGATGTTTCAATTCAGTGTACATTGTAAGATTTGAACCGAGGACCAGGCATACGGGTAATTATTACGAATTCGTACCATACTAAGCTTCGAAAAGTTGACATTCACTCAGTTTGTTGTGCTATTTTGTAGGTCATATGTTTGAATCCATCCAAAAGTTTTCTCCCTACCATGGTGTTCATCATATACATATGAATTTGTATTAAAAAAGTAGCGTGGATACAGTGAAATGCGAAGTCCATGTTAGAATTGGAGATCGCTATGTGACACACACTCTAATTCAAATAACTAACTACGTGACACACACTCTAATTCAAATAATTAATTATGTGACACACACTCTAATCCACGTTAGCGTGGGTACCATTTCGATTTTTTTTCAAATAACTCCTCATTAATTAATTTATAGTACTCCCTTTGTTCACTTTTATAAGACCTTGAAGACATTTCAGACAATGTGCAAAACAGTTCATTTTAAGTTGTCTGAAATGACTTACAAAAGTGAACGGATGGAGTATCTCGTTTTGAATGACTAATTATTGCAAGGAAAACACGGGCATGGTAATACATACAGATTCGTTTGCATATGAAAGAAAATTCATTTACATTCTCAAATGTAGGCGCACCAGGCAAACCAGGGTCGTGTCAGGGTGGACGCTGCTTCGGTGCCATAAGGGCAACTGCCTTTGGGTCACTGACATGTGGGCCAGCCACCTGTTGGGACCATATGTCATGGACACAAAGGCAGGCGCCTTAAGGCATCGAAGCATAGTCCTGTTGGGGTGGTCGCGTGTGTCGGACGGACGCGTAGCACCCAGCCACTCACCCCCTCCCCCCCCCCAAAAAACGACGACGACAATATAAGTTTGCGCTTCCACGTTTCGCATTGAAATATCTGGCGGCCCCAATTCTAGCCCTGCAAAATCTCTCTTCTCCACTGTCCCCTTCCGCGCCCAGATTGCTCAAATCCCTAATTCGCCGCCAACCCTCGAATCGCCCCTCGTCTCGTCTCTTTCCCCACCGTTCCCCACCTCTGTGCCAGACGACGACGAAGACGAAGGTCGCGCTTCACCACCGCACCGGAGCTACCTCATCTACGCCCTCGTCCACCGCACCGGGTGGTCCACCGACAACGTCGGCCGCCGCAACCGACGTGCCTCACAGACACCGAGTTCCACTGCATCAGGTGCGCTTCACCGACACCGTCTCCCAACTCACCGGGGCTACTTCACCGAGCACATCGTCGCACCTCCGCCCCCCGAGGCCATTGGGGCTTCACCAACGGTCTCATCCACCGCATCATAGCGCTCCGCTACCACTCAAGATCTGCATCCGTGCGCGGCCAGCCAACATCAGCGCATCACCCTCAACGGCTCTGAAGTGACCCGCACTCTAGCTAGGCGAGCATGCCCAAACGTCGGCCCGAACTAGGTATCCACACATCACTCCCTTGTGCACTGTTCCGATGATGTTTGGATATCCTTTCACTGCTCTCTTAGCTTACACGCCTATGCAACTCTGACCTTAACTCTTATTTCTTCTGGAGATATCATCTGAAACAAGCAAATCCATATTTTAGCGAAGCATGACGGTGCTACGGGATCCGGTACACATCCTGCACACCCGTATAACCTTGGAAGTATCTGTCCTCCGGTACAACATCAAGGTCGATTCCTCTTATTTGATCAACCATTCGCCGTGTCAAAAATGCAGAGGGGGATGCAAGGAGCACAAGGCCTGCACATCCAAGCAAGTGGTAACATGGACTTGTACATGGAACATCCCAAGCGCAAGCAGAGCTGCAGTGAGCCTGTACAACGAGCTAGTGTAAGTCATGCATTTCATTTAATTCGTACTGGCATTCGTGTATGATTTGTGTGTAGTGGCTGATCCATGAATTCAAGTTACCAGGGGCGAACATTTAACTTAAAAAATACAAAGGCACTTGCACTCCGGAAATCAACATAACTTGAGAAATGTGAAGCTACATGCACTTTGAAAACCAGCTAATGATCTAAAGTAGTTCAGATTATAAACACTAAATGACGCAAGCACCAAAAAAACAAAATGCAACATGGTGTACAAGGACTACAAACATGGTGTGTACCTGCTTGAATTATTCGTTCTCTGACTGAAAATATCGAAGTGTAATTGCACGTATAACCAGTGCGCAAACTGCATATCAATATATCTATCCTGCACAAGTATGCCAATAGTTTCAAACAATAGATTAGAAAAGTATTTATGCTATGTTGTCACGATACGGAGACTTTCTGGTAGATGGCCTCGATGTTTCCTCAAGCTATGAAAATGCACTATAATTTGCTTGTCATCAATACCTGCAAATCTCTGTCTCTCTCAACATAGTATATCATCATTAGACACTAAATCCTTCAATGAGCTTGCAAAATGCATGCATTAGATACCTCATTAGACACTATATGTTCATCACCAGGAGCATGTAAAATGTTTGCATCAAATCTCTGTCTCTCTCAACATAGTATATCATCATTAGACACTAAATCCTTCAATGAGCTTGCAAAATGCATGCATTAGATACCTCATTAGACACTATATGTTCATCACCAGGAGCATGTAAAATGTTTGCATCAAATCCTTCATTAGCAGTCTGTTCGTTAGACACTTCAGTCTCAAGAACAACATGTGCTTGTATGTTTGCACCGGAAACTTGATTAGATACATTAGATTTAGTCAGTTTAGTATTGATTGGGGGAGTTATAAAATAAGTAGAAATTGGTTTCATTTTCTCATAGATTCCCTACATACAATCAGTTTTACAACACCGTCGGGTTTAACTATTGGCCAGAAATTGAAGAGTTGAATTAGATATAATCAGAGATGTGATGTACCTGCTCGTTGTGCATGCTACTCTTGCAAGCTGCGACTGTCCATTTGCGCAAGCTCGATGCCATGCCCATGCTGCCGCCACTGCCTCCCACGCAGGCTACACCCAGGGTTGGATCTTCATCTTCTTGTCCTTCCATTCGCTTGAAGCCCGGCGACCGCCCTCCAACGAGGGCGCGAGGAAGTGATGTGTTGGTCTGTCCAGCGGCGGCTAGGTTAGGAGCGAACCAGACTGGAGGCTGGAGTGAATGAATTGGGATTTTTCCTACTATCGATCGATATGGGAGGCGCTCGTTTGGGCCGCGAGCCTGCTATAGGGCATGCCTTGCACTTATGTTATTGGCCCATCCAAATTGAAACATTTTTCTTCATTTTTTACATTGCCTGCTTGTGCGTTGGGACGAACAAAACTAGCATGGGCCAACCTGGATGACTCAAACTAGGTGCACACTTTCCAGCCACCTGAGGCGGCCGCCCATACCAGCCCTATGGTGGCGTTGCCCCTTTTTGCGTGTATGAATGGATAGTGAAAAATATTCCTGTGGCGCTTTTGATTTACCCACAGAATGGTTGAATTGCTTGTTTCTATGAACTGAGTTCGCCAATAATGTGAAGGATGCCAGTCTTTTCATCCTATTGTAGATTGCTTAGATCTCGATATGCCAAAAGTAATCACATGAAATATACAGTAAAAGCCAGTGTGATGTATTTGGCTACAACTAGTCTGACTACACGTCCTCATATAACATATCAAGGACGCACCATCTTACCAGATTAACCATTCGACTTACCCATGCAGTGTGGGAAGAAAGAAGTATTGGGACTGCGTATCCAAGCAATTGATGCCATGGACTCCTTCGTACAACCTTGTAAGTGAAAAAGAAGTTGCGGTGTGCCTGTACAAAGAACTAGCATAAGTTTAGTTACCTGCTTCTCGGAATTTTAGTTAGCCACTTATTGCAAAATTGTTCAATTACGTTGCTTGGCTTAATTTAGTTTGCTATTGATTACATAATGGCACAACCTGTTAATCATATTGTAGACTGCGCCTATCTATGTGTTTGATACTTACTGTTAAGAATTACCTGCTTGCCTTAACTTAAATATCTACTTGTTTGTTTAACTGCTTTTCTGCTGCAACAGCGGGTTACAATGATGTTAATAACTACTTTTCAGCATCCAATTGAAACTCTTTAATTCCTTGTTTATTTAACTGGTTTGCTGTTATAACTCCCAGTTGAGATGTTTTGCTAACTTCAACTTTTCTGAATCCAATCGGAACTTTAATGGCAAGACAGGTTAGCCCAAGATCAAAGAGCGAGGTCCCCATGGCCGTTGCATCATCCCACAGTAGTGGCACCAGCCCAATCGTGCATTCTGAATTGCCAACTACTGATGCTCTAGATGCTAAACTAGTGGTAGAAAGAGATTCTGCTTCTACACTTAGAGATGAAGTTGACATGTTGAGGAAGCAAACAGCACAATCACAAGCAGTACTCAAGACAACCATTAAATATTTGGTGGATTTCAAAATGAAGCAAGCTGAGACTGACCCGATTGTTAAGGTCCTGAAGGAAAAAAAAGGAAATTAAATTCCTACTTGGTAAATCATAGGTGAAATGTTCTTTCCATAGTTGAATAACCTTTGTGTTGTCTGTTCATGTAATCAATCAAACCATTTGTTTTAGAGATCATGTAATAATTGTTTTTTTTGTTTTTTGTTTGTAATTTTATTTGAGCACAAGTCTGTATTAATTGATAAGACTCAGAGACATTTCATTCGGATTGCTGTGCCAGACCTACAAATATGCCAATCGGGCTGAATGTGCATTTAGCAATAGTAGTATAGATGGACCATAAGTGGCACGCATCGGAAAGGGCCAAGATGCTGGCTAAAAAAAGGATGCTGTTGTAGCCAAAAAAAAGTACAGCGGCCTGGCTTATGTATGTTAGTTGATATTATTGATCCATATACTCTATAAGTGTTTATATGTCTGTTAGTTCCGTACATTCTTGGTTGATTGACTCGGTATTTGAATCTTGATACATCGCTTGTGTACATATCTAAATGGGAGTACACATTATGCTGCATGTGACATTTGAGTTGGACATGAAGTGTTCCAAATATTCGTATTCACCTTAAACTGGATTCTAGTTTCTGAATTTGAGTATCGGCATTTGTAAACCATATTCATATATGACAGTGGAATACATCTTTGTCGTCCTTTTGAAGATATATAAAAACACATAGAATGATTTATAAAGATTCATATAGGAATACAAAATTGATTCGAATTTAGTTGCCAGGGTAAACATGGATGCTTATTGTCCCAAAATTCGAAAGAAACAACAAAATGTCCACTCCCACATCTGCTGCCCGAAACCAAGTGTTTGGGAGATGGAAATTATTGTCTACCCATTACACGGACAATCCATCAGCCTGATTTCCACTGCTCTAAATAGGGGTAGGTTAGTAACTTCAATTAAACGTGACACGACCGCCTCTGAGCCCATTCCGACACGGTGGGCGTCAAACATGGGCGGCAAAACTCATTTGATTCAAGCTCGTCCGAAAGACCTCTGTTTCTCCCTCCATTCCCCGTTCATACACGATGGGCGGCAAAACACCCTCTCCTGGTCCGAAATAGATGTAGGCTAATATTTTAAATAGGGGCAGATGTGTAACTTCCATCAGACGTGACACAACTGCCCTACCTGTCAGCCCCGTTCATACACCATGGGCGCCAATCGTGGGCGGCAAAACACCCTCTCCTCGCCCGAAATAGTTACCGGCAAATATTTGGGATATGCGAGATTACCGTCCTATCCCCAACCGACGAGATGTCCAAATTTGAAACGGGGGATAAGTTCGTAACTTTCCCATATTTCAGACAGGCGCGTCCCAAAACCATGGTTCCCCGTACCTCTCCCTCCATTCTCCCATTCATACACCGCCCGTGCTAGAACACCCCATTCCCACAGCAGCCTCCGTCCGCCACCCCATCCATCGCCGCCGTCCTCCACCACATCCATCGCCACCGTCCTCCACCATGTCGGAGCGCCTACCAAGACCGCGTCGTCCACTGCTAGAGATGGACGTTTCTCATCCACGGCGATGGATCAATAGCCTTGCATCGCGTCCTCTCGCTTCATCGGCGCCGTCGTCCTCTTTGCCGGGGCCGCTCACACGACCTTCTCTTCTACCGCAACGATACTTATCCCCCGATGCACCCGTCTACCGTTGCAGATCTGCTTCAACGCCACCAACAGCCATCGCACCCCCGATGCCTACACGGTGCCGCAAGAGAGGTGGTACTTCATATCTCCTCAACTTTTTGATCTCAACTAGAAAATAGATCTTAACTTGGTTACTCTACTTTCTTTTCAGCTCTTAGAATTTAGTTCTTAGTTCGAAGCAAACAATGGATGCTAAATATCATTTCTCCGGTTTGCAGCTTCAAATCTGCCATGGCACAACCATAATATGGTTTAATTGATCATGCTTAGGGTTTAATTGATCATGTTGGTTCCGTGGTGGTTTCTTTAATAGAAATCAGAGGGGAAACCCTCTTTTGCTAAAAAAATATATGCTTAGAGTTTCCCCCTTTTATGATCACTATACGATCAGAATACATGCTTCGTGTCATAATAACACTGCTCCACCCATCAAGCTAAACAAGCTTAGTTGTTCAAATATGAATCTGATATTATTAAAACAGAGTTGTTTAATTGGTCAGCTAAATGTTCCTAAATTAGTTTCAAAATGCATGTTCGCCGCTCGGGTGTGTATCTCTGTGTGTGGTCTGGTCAGCATGGTTGGGGAGGTGAACTTTGCATATGCAGGGGTTTATAGGGAGACACTCTCCGAGTTGAAACCGCAATGCATTCCATAGATAATCTGACTACTTTTTATGTTTTCATGAATCTCAGATTCTGAACAGCATCATAATGATTATGAGCTTGCGCGCATGAAAAGAATAAAGCAGAACAATGCCATGGCTGTCAAACTTGGCATTAAGGGACTGAAATCAAGTCTGGATGCAATGCAATGCAAACACTCTCCACCTACAGATTCATGCTCAGAATATGATCCTAACAGTGATTCTGAGCTAGAGGGAGACCTAAGTCAATGTAGCTCCCTAGTGGAGGAGTCAGAGGAAGATGCCCTATCTTATTCACCCATCAAGGTACTTGCTCTAACTTTCCAAGGTTACATTGCTCGCACATATCTTGCAACTGATGCTTTGCATTGCTTCTACTTTGTTGAACTGCCATTAGCTTAGTTTACACATCATGTATGTGAATACGCCCTACCTATCCATTTTCAGTACATATTCCATCTTTCATCATACCATATTTATCCATTCAAATGCTGTTCTTGTGTATCACACGTTCAAAAGGAAGAGGGCGATTGCTGATCGTGGAGGAGCATAAGCAAAGTATTTGGCAAAGGTAGTGGCACCTGATAAATCAAATAGCCCATTAGGTGTAGTTGCAATATCACCTGACCCACAAAATACCCCAACTCTAGCAGACTCTAGCCCTACTACACTGGTTATTTCTGATGCCCCAACTCAGCAGACCCCAACTGCAGCAAACAGTATGATTATGCCAGTTGACATAGCACCAGCTGTATGACGCAAAACCCCCATTCTAGCAAACAGTACACCAAATTCAGTTGCCAAATCCCTTTTCGAACCAGAGAGAGCCCCAATTGCAGCAAATAGGACCCCTGTTCCATGTCTTCCTAGTTTAGAAGACGAAGCTTATGTTGTTGTCAGGAACTTTGTGCGCATCTTTCCTTCATGGAAAGATTATACCGCAGACATAGAACAATTTCCAGTCTTCCTCCACAACTTACGTGTAAGTAATGTACTAATGTTATTCATGGTCATTACTGCATATGTTTCTGCTGACAGAAGACACAAGATTTCATTCTTTTAAATAGGCGAGGCGCAAACTGGATTGTGATGACGAGCAAGGGTTGGTTGCGCTTTTCAAGCACTCGTTGATGAAGTATCGTTCCTACCTGAGGCAAGCGCACTTCGATGGCAAGCCTCTGAACGAAATTTCTGTAAAGTCTCTGGTGCTACATTTATCCAACGGTGACTGGAATAATCTTATTACACATTGGTCTCGGCTGCAGCGTAAGGTACTGTCTATGATATCACATCACAATTTGAACTACATTTCTGCATTTGCCTTAATGTCTCACTTGTATGAAAACTGTTAGCAGAAGAACATTCGTTCTCAAGGGACCACAGAATCTCGCAACTATACTGCACACTGCATTGCTCTTGTCAGTACCTCTTGCCCTGTATGACCATACTTACTTTCATAGCTGTTTGATTATGTAGCGTCACTGCACATATTAACCTCGTAATCATCCATTTGGTGGACATTATAAGATCCGTATGGACTCTTACATAAACTTAGAATCAACCCAATGCTTTTGAAGAGGTTTAGCTCTGCAGTCCTCTTGTAAGGACTGAACGTGGTCTATCACTATACTTACATTAATAGCTACTCCCTCCGTCCCATAATATAAGAACGTTTTGTACAGTACACCAGTGTTCAAAACACTCTTGTATTATGGGAAGAGGGATCGGTTCATTTTGTAGCATTCTGCATCTTATCTCCCTCGCCCACCATTTACTAAAAAAGATCAGGTCTATATTTAATCTTACCAACAAGTAGAATACATAGACAATGCCAGTGCAGAAGTGTAGCCCATTGCTCTTGTCAGTACATTTTGTCCTGTAACGCTTGTACTTCTAGGGATTGGTAGTTGATTATGTAGCATCAATCTGCATCTTATCTTCATTATCCTCTATCCCTTCCAGTATTATCATATCTATAATTACTCTCTACAAAATGTAGAGTACAGGCAATGCTTATGAAGAAGATTATATGCTGAAGTTCTTGAGTTATCCTTCCCTTGCCATGGAGAAGGGCATTATAAAACCGGTGTTAACTGTTAATGTAAGTCAGTCCTTCTAAAGCCTTTATCCTCAACTGTTGTTTAATTTTCTCATACTCCCTATCGTTTACTGCTGTTTAGTTTGCTGTTTCTACCAAAATGCATGTTCGTAAGAACCGTAAGTTCTAAGTTTTACTTGTAAAACCAAATTCCTTATTCATACCATGCACATTACTTAATACTCCCTATATGTATGCTTGTTTTTGTGGATCTATAATCCAGTGTGTGGTGAAGCAGCCCACGTTTGCACCTTGTCATCTCCTGTTTTATCTTACTGATGTGGCTGATGATATGAACAACATGCCATGCACATTATCCAAAATAGATACAATGATTTTCTTTGCCCTTCATCTATGCTTGTTATGTTGACATGGTAATCCAGTAGTGTGGTGAAGCTCCCCGCATTATGAACAATGCCAAATTATGCTATTGATATTTTGAACATACTCTTTATTTTCTAATTTGAAATTGGATAGAATTGACAGAACAGTTATCATCTTTGTTTATACACGTGCAAAACCTGTCATCTCTCTGCTTTGTTTCAGGGTGATATGCCTGATGGCATGCACAAGTCTGCTGAAGGCTGTGAGACAAACCCAACATATATTGCAGCAAAGAAGGCAAAACATCTTGAAGATAGCGAGACAACCCCAAAGTCTTGTCTTGATGCAGTGTTCAAGTTACTTGAGACTAACAGTCAGACAAGCTCACAGAATTCGTTGTCTGAATCAGTTCGACTCCTTCAGTCCCAAGTTCTAGCAGAAAGGCATTCTGCAACTCAACTTCGACTTGAAGTCCTATCTCTAAGAAAGATTGCAGAGAACACCAATGAGAACCTCATCGCTAAACAGCTACACCTGGAAGCTATGACCGACATGCTAGGCCGGTCTCACAGCCTTGCTCAGCAGCTTGCGCAACAGTTCCCCCGCAAGGCTAACCTTTCTTGAACTGTCTTGGAAGTGGTCTCGGTTCAGTATTATTTTGTTATGCTGCAATGGTGCCCAGGTTTTGTAATCTGCTTCTTCGTTGCGCTTTATGATCACTGTTGGCGAAATTTGATGCCCAGAGGATGTAATATACCTTAAATCATTTATTGTGTAGTGTAGGTTTATTCTTAGTTACTATGTCATAATTTCTTTATTGTATAGAGTAGGTTTGTTCTTAATTCCTACTAGTTACGCAGCAGCCCGAAATGAACCCCGGCCCATGATTGTGCGAATCAAATCACGGGCTTTTAACAGGCCAAAATTTTCTGGGTCCTTGTTTGGCTCAATCAGATATCGGCTGCGAGCAGGCCGGATGCAAACTGGGCCATAGTTAGGCCCAACTATATGACGGGCTTTTAACAGGCCGAAATTAATATAGGGCCGAAATGTTAAACGGGCCTTTAGCAGGCCAAAACTAATATCAGGCCGAATTACTAAGTGGGCCTTTAGCAAGTGGGCCCAAAAGCATAGTGTCCAGTTGACGGGCCGAATCTGATATGGGCCATAATTGAGCCCAAAGCCTCTTAAAGGGTTGGACCTGATCTAGGCTGTAATTTGGCCCAGAACGTGGTAGGCTTTTAACGGGCCGGATCTCATATGGGCCACTATTAGGCTCGGAGCATGGTAGGCCATTAATGGACCAGATCAAATATGGGTCGGCATTTGGCCCAAAACATGGCAGCCAGTTAATGGGCCGGCCTACTAGGGTCCTCAAAATCTTGTGGGCCTACAGCTAGGCCGGCCCATTAATGTCGGCAAAATCTCGTGGGCCTTTAGCTGGGCCGGCCCATTATGACCCGCAAGAATCTTGTGGGCCTTTACCTGGGTCGGCCCATTATGGCACAAAAAAGTCTTGTGGGCCTTTACCTAGGCCGGCCCATTATGGCCCGCAAAATCTTGTGGGCCTTTAGCTGGGCCAGCCCATTATGGTCCGCAAAATTTCGTTGGCCTTTAGCTGGGCCGGCCCATTATGGTCCGCAAAATCTTGTGGGCCTCTAGTTGGGCCGGCCATTTTAAACTTGTTGGGCCATGCCACATATTGACGTATCATAGGCGCCTTCTGTCCAGTGAGTGGATGACATCTGTCCCGACGATGAGCCGACATGTGTCTCCTCTAGCCAATGATGATTTTACACGTGGAAAATCCCCATTGGTCGGGGCTGTTAACAGGTTATCGGATCCAAAACCCGACCCGATAGCTTAACGGTGTTCCGTTACGGTGGATGTCACGTGTCAGTCACCCTTGATGAAAGCACTTCTGTGACGCATGATTTATCGTCATGGAAGTGGACACTTCCGTGATGATAATTTTGGTAATGTCATGGAACACTTATACGACAGTACAGGTATGACTATCTTGATTCTGTCATAAATTTGTCATGGATGTACATGCATGACAAAAAAAGCGACCTACTATGACAAACACGTATCATCACGGAAGTGTATTTTTTTTGTAGTGCAACTAGCAACGCTATAAGAGGGGCTGAGCAAAGCGGTAACATAGCCAAACAACGGTTTGCTAGGAAAGGTGGATTAGAGGCTTGACATGGCAATATGGGAGGCATGATATAGCAAGTGGTAGGTATCGCGGCATAGCAATAGAGCGAGCAACTAGCAAGCAAAGATAGAAGTGATTTCGAGGGTATGGTCATCTTGCCTGCAAGGTTCTCCAAGTTGACGTAAGCTTGATCCTCGTAAGCATACTCAATGGATTCCTCGATCACGAACTCGTCTCCCGGCTCTACCCAAGGCAAGAACACAAGAAAAGGACCAACAATCAATCACGGTGCAATGCGCAAGCAACATGATGCAAAACATGGCATGATATGCGGGATGTGATATGCAATGATTATGCGAGCTCTGGAAGGAAAATATTGAACCAGGCCTCAACTTGGCAAACCAAGAGTGCCGCTGGAAAGATGAGTTGATTTCGGTTCAAAACGATATAAAGATCGCCGGAAACGAATGCACGGTTTGCAAATGGCAAGCAAAAGAAGAATGGCACAATTCTGCAACTAACAGCACGATGCCATCTAAAATGCAACAAGAAACTAAGACACTACACTCTAACGTGGCAACAAAACATATGGCAATGATCTACTCAAGATACTTGACAAAAGATGAACACTGAGCTACGGCTAAATCACACAAGAGCAGGTTCAAACAAGCATGGCAAAAGTGCAAAAGATATCAGCTTCACAGACTCGGTGAAAATTCTAACATGTCAAGATTTAACATCAGGAAGCAATGTTTAGAGCAAGATAACAACATGCTACAGGAACAGATCATAGCAATACAAGGCATGGCATGAATCTACTCAAACCATATAACAAAAGTCTGTTACTAACCATAAGCCAAAAAGGATAATAAGATATGATGGCACTCATGTAAACACAGCAAGTTTCGTTAACAGATTCAGACTTAGCAGAAAACTGGACATGGCATAAACAGAATTACGAAGGCCTTTTTGCGAGCTCGATTCACTCACCACAAGGCATTACGTGACAAACTAAGCATACCCAGCAAGAAGACATGATTAAGAAGCTAACCATGGCAAGAACCATCTCATAGCATGCATGGATCAACTACAACAACCTTGGCAAAATTGATTAACATGTAAACAATCTGCCAGGAACATTTTATAGCAAAAGTAGAGCAATATTCAGTCATGTTAGGGCACTCCATAAATGCAAACTGGGACATGGATGAATAGAGCACAACCATATGTCAAAATCATCCTTACTAAACATACTCAAAAGAAGCATGGATCTCTCTATAGCAGCATGAACACATGGCACTAAAATAACAGCAGGAAAATAACTTACTGAAATTCTAAGTCCCTGAAATCAGTAATATCACGAGAGCTACTTTGCATGCATGTGCTAGTCACCACATTGATCATAAAAATACATGGCATGCACCCCTGTAAAGATGGCATGGCATAGCCCAAAACACATGTAGAGCTCATGACCATATGCAGCACACAATAATCATGGCAATAATGACAAATGCTCATAATCTAATAAGAATCAGGAACTAACATTTTATAGCACTCTTGCATCAAGAATTTGGGCATCAATGTTGACTCAAACAAGCATGGCACAATGGAATAAAATGAAGATGACATCCTGATGAACATTTTGATATATTGCACACGCAAAACGGAGCTACGGATAAGGAGTTATGGCATGATGAATAGTGCTTGAAAATGCAAAAAAATAATATAGTTAGAGGAAATTTGAAGTCAACCCTAGGTTTCTCAGATCCAGATCCGGGTGATGCAGTCTTCGAGAATCACCGGAGATGTTGCCGGAGTGGAAGAAGGAGGCGGCCGTGGAGCAGAGGAGGGGAGGCGCCGGAATGGGGAGGATGTGGCCGGCGCCGGAGTGGACGAGCTCCGCCAATGAGGGGAGGATCTGGGCGGCGGCTGTGCCTGCTACCGGTGACGGAACAAGGCGGGAGGCGCGGGGCTCGGAGCAGGGAGGTGGCGGAGGCGAGCGGCACCAGGCGCGGGCGGCGGCGTGCGCACGGGCCGGGAGGGCCCCGCCTGGGCCCTGGCGGGCCGGCGCGCGGGCAGGCGCGGTGAAGTGGGCGCTCGACTCAGTGAACCAGCGGGCGACATGTGGCGTCGGTGGAGGTGGCGGACACGTCCGGTCGGTGAGGCTTTCGTCCAGCGGTGGAGAGGGGGAAAAGCTAGGGTTGGACCCGAAAATTCGGAGGAGTGCACATATTTATAGGTAGAGGGAGCGAGGAGAGTTCAAATGAGGTGCTGTTTTCGGCCACGCGATCGCGATCGAACGGCCGAGAGGATGGAGTGGGTTTGGAGGGGTTTTGGGCCACTTTGGAGGGGTGTTGGGCTGCAACACGCACGAGGCCTTTACGGTTCCCCGGTTATCCGTTGGGGTATCAAATGGACTCCAAACGACATGAAACTTGACAGGTGGTCTACCGGTGGTGTACCAAGGCCACTTGGCAAATCTCGGTCCATTCCAAGAATGTTTAACACCCGCTCACAAAAAGAGGAAAAGGGGGCACCGGAGGACGTAGGAGTTTCGGATCGCAAAACGGACAACGAGGAAAATGCTCGGATGCATGAGACGAACACGTATGCAAATGACATGCACATGATGACATGATATGAAATGCATGACATGGACAAAATGCAAAACGAAGACAAAAACCCAACCACGAATCTCATAACTTAGTGCCGAAAATGGCATGAGTTGGAATACAAATATGGTAAGTTACATCCGGGGCATTACAACACTCCACTACTACGAAAGGATCTCGTCCCGAGATCTAGGACTGAAAGAACTCTGGATATTCGGAACGGAGGTGGTCCTCACGTTCCCAGGTGGCTTCTCGGTCGGAATGATGTGACCACTTCACTTTCAGGAATTTGATTGACTTGTTGCGAGTCTTGCGCTCAGTTTGTTCAAGAATAGCAACAGGATGCTCATGGTAAGACAAGTCTTCTTGGAGATCAATCTCTTCGAAGTTGATGGTGCAGTCAGGAGTCTTGAAACACTTGCGAAGCTGAGACACATGAGACACGTCATGCACATTTGCAAAGTCGTACGGAAGCTCAAGTTGATAGGCGAGGTTGCCTCTTTTGCCAATGATCTTGAAAGGACGCACGTATCTAGGGGCAAGCTTCCCTTTGATACCGAAGCGACGAGTACCTTTCATTGGAGAGACGCGGAGGTAGACATGGTCTCCTATCTTGAAAGCTCGAAAGACAAGTCATGATGCTTGCTATCATAGTAACTCTTCTGGCGTGATTGCGCGGCTTTGAGATTTTCACAAATGACTTTGCACATTTCTTCAGCCTCTGTGATCAAGTCATTGCCAAGAAGTTGGCGTTCACCAGTCTCTGGGAAAGGACACTGGGAAAGGACACCACAAGATTGAACCCAAAGCTAAGCACTTCTCCTATTGCAATAAAGATTAATCTAGTAGGCCAAACCAAACTGATAATTCGAAGAGACTTGCAAAGATAACCAATCATACATAAAAGAATTCAGAGAAGATTCAAATATTATTCATAGATAGACTTGATCATAAACCCACAATTCGTCGGTCTCAACAAACACACCGCAAAAGAAGATTACATCGAATAGATCTCCACAAGAGAGGGGGAGAACTTTGTATTGAGATCCAAAAAAGAGAAGAAGCCATCTAGCTAATAACTATGGACCCGTAGGTCTGAGGTAAAATACTCACACTTCATCGGAGAGGCTATGGTGTTGATGTAGAAGCCCTCTGTGATCGATGCCCCCTCCGGCGGAGCTCCGGAACAGGCCCCAAGATGGGATCTCGTGGATACAGAAAGTTACGGCGGTGGAATTAGGGTTTTGGCTCTGTATCCGATCGTTTCGGGGTACGTAGGTATATATAGGAGGAATAAGTACGTCGGTGGAGCAACAGGGGGCCCATGAGGGTGGAGGGAGCGCCTGGGGGGGTAGGCGTGCCCCCCTACCTCGTGGCTTCCCTGTTGGTTGCTTGACGTAGGGTCCAAGTCTCCTGGATCATGTTCGGTGAGAAAATCACGTTCCCGAAGGTTTCATTCCATTTGGACTACGTTTGATATTCCTTTTCTTCGAAACCCTAAAATAGGCAACAAAAAACAGCAATTTTGGGTTGGGCCTCCGGTTAATAGGTTAGTCCCAAAAATAATATAAAAGTGGATAATAAAGCCCAATAATGTCCAAAATAGTAGATAATATAGCATGGAGCAATCAAAAATTATAGATACGTTGGAGACGTGTCAATTAATCGTATGTTTATGTGGCCTTTCATCCTCCTCTCGGACGTCTTGTCACCCCACTGCCGCAGATGGCTTACAGCGCGGGCTTGCACAGCGCGTGGGGGCATTCTTTTGGCGAAATGGTGGCGCCAATGAATCGCCAGTGAGCCCATTCCTGCGCAACCTCGCAGGTTCCCGCGCAAGCTTCCCGCCCTACTCGGTGAAATCCCCCAAAATCCCAATGCTTACCGGCCTGCTATAAAAACCCTCGCGGCCAGCGAGTCATGCGTCGCATTTTCCCCTCCCTCCATGTAGCTTATTGTGTCTGCTTCTCGTACAATTGCCAATGGCACCGGTCCATCGCCGTCGGTCAGCCACTCTGCCGTCATCAGAGGACAGCCCCAGCTGGGAGGCTACACCACGGCGGCGGCACAGACCCCGGTGTAGTGTAGTGCGCGTGGCGTCCCTGTTGGGTGTGCGCGGAACACCCACCACACGCTCCGCCGCCGGTGCCCGTCAACACCTGTTGCCGGCCGCTGTTGCCGCCACACCACTGTCGAAAGCCAGGGCCATCGCGCGCTCCGTCGCCGCGGCCCGAAGGCGGGAGGTGGCCGTCATGGCCTCCACCCCACTGTCAGCCACTGTGGCCATCACCCGCTCCGCCATCGCGGCCCGAAGGTGGGAGGTGGTGGTCGTGGCCGCCACCCCGTCATCGGCCGACGTGGCTGCTAGCCCACCGTCGACCGTCGGGGTCATCACCCGCTCTGCCACCGCCTCCCGAAGGCGGGAGGCGGAGGTGGATGCCCGCACGTGCGTCAGCGACCTTGCGCGCTACACCGAGTTCCTGCGGGAGGAGGAGGAGCGCCTCGTCGAGCATGCAAAGAGCCTTACTGCTGCCGTGGCCGCGGCACACGTCGCCTTAGAGGCGAGGAATTAGGAGATCTACGAGGAGAACCACCGCTTCGAGAGGGGTCATCTGGAGCGGCAGAGGGCATTCGAGGTGAGCGTCGCTGAAGCTGCAACAGCGGCAGGCACCGTATTGCGGTTGCCCAGCTCGTCGGTAGGCTCCTCCTCCGCCTCCTCTTACTGAGCGCGCTCGGCAGAGGAGAGGTAGCCAGAAGTAGTACAAAGCCCCTCCGCAGTAGTAGTAGTAGTAGTATTTAGGGGCCATTTTGTTCAGTTCATCTGACTATAATTGTGAACTGTACAACGTACTTAAAATTAGCTAGTATATATAGTTTAACTAGCTATTTCAGTACATGGTTGGCAACAATTGGGAAAAAGTTTGGTCGGTTCAGTTGTCAAGTTGAACTATGTGTATAAATTAAGAATGACTGCTTAATCTATGAATGAAATCTATGCTTAATTACTGAATTTTAGTTGCAAAAATTAGATACTGCTAGTGATTTTTAGCTTCATATTTTGACAAATCGCAGTGTTACAAGGATTGAAAAATCTTACCAAATTGTTTGTACGTGGTTGCACACGGGTCATCCAAAACAACTATTTGAGTTGAAGGGATGCACAAATCATGTGCTGCTCTCACTTTGCATACGAGTGTTCTATCTAAAATGTTTGTGATCAAGAGCAGCAGAAATCCTGCTCGGCACATTTTCATTTGGCTTCCTGGGGAAGCTGTCAGTTTGCATACGGGTGTTCTAACTAAAATGTTTGCGATGATTGTTTTATATTTAAAAAGTGAATTAAACTGCGGCTTGGGCGCCATTAATGGAGAGGATGCGAGCAAGGCGGGCGGCCATGGAAGTCAAAGGGCTCGCTTCCCAGTGAGCCTACACAGCGTACAGCTCGCACGCTTCCCAGTGAGCCTGTGCATTCAAGGACAGCTTGCACGCCTCTCGGTTGTCCTACGCACCAGACAGCGCTCGCACGCCTCCTGTTCAGTCAAGGTCAAGCGGCTGTCCGCACACACCTCCTACAACCATTAAAACCAAGACATGTGGCATCACGTGAATGGTTAACACAACACACACCATTTGAATTATACAAACGTTTGAGATATTAAACCGGTAGCTATTTTTTCAAAATGCCTTTGTTGGCTGTCATTATTCGAGTGTGCCTTCTCTCAAAATGGACACGAAAAATACCAAAACATGTCTGGTGCCATTCCATGATAGCATGCCAAGTTTCATGAATTTCAGATGAGTTTTGGATTTACTAGAATTTAAAAACTAAGCATCTCAATGTTTTGCCGGCAATCAACGGTGCCCTAGTGTTTGAAATTCATTCCCATTTCTTGCATGGGACCTAAGCATGCACCCAAGGACACATATTTGATTTTTCAACCAATTATATGCACTGGAGCATGTGTGTGTAGTTCAAATTTGAATTATGCACATAAATGCATTGAAAACTTAGTTAATGCATAAAAATGTCCAAACGAACCACGAAAAATCACAAAAATTGACACAACACTCCTGTTGTTCTATGTTGGCACGAGAAAAAAATTGGAAGCAATAAGAGGCAGTGGATATCGTTTCGTTCCCAAAGGTGGGACATTCCCTACGGAAACCATGATGCTTGTTGTGAGAAGCTCTGGTTTGTGAGAAGCATATACCCAAACCTGCCCCAAACGGGACATAAATTTTACCACGGCATGTTGATGCCACTCCATGAAAGCATGCCAGGTTTCATGAATTTCAGATGAGTTTTGTATTTACTAGAATTTAAAAACCAGGCATCTCAATGTTTTGTCGGCAAACAACGGTACCCTGGTGTTTGAAATTCATTCCCATTTCTTGCATGGGACCTAAGCATGCACCCAGGGACACAGATTTGATTTTTCAACCAATTTATATGCACTGGGGCATGTGCATGTAGTTCAAATTTGAATTATGCACATAAATGCATTGAAAACTTAGTTAATGCATAAAAATGTCCAAACGAACCCTGAAAAATCACAAAAATTCACACAACACTCATGTTGTTCTATGTTGAAACGAGAAAAAAATTGAAAGCAATAAGAGGCAATGGATATCGTTTCGTCCCCAAAGGTGGGACGTTCCCTATCGAAAACCATCATGCTTGTTGTGAGAAGCTCCGGTTTGTGAGAAGCATATACCCAAACCTGCCCCAAATGGGACAGTTTTTTTACCACGGCATGTTATTGCCACTCCATTATAGCATGCCAAGTTTCATGAATTTTAGACGGGTATTGGATTTACTAGAATTTAAAAACCAGGAATCTCAATGTTTTGCTGACAATCAATGGTGCCCTGGTGTTTGAAATTCATTCCCATTTCTTGCATGGGACCTAAGAATGCACCCAAGAACACAGATTTGATTTTTCATCCAATTTATATGCACTGGAGCATGTGCATGTAGTTCAAATTTGAATTATGCACATAAATGCATTGAAAACTCAGTTAATGCATAAAAATGTCCAAATGAACCCCGAAAAATCACAAAAAATCACACAACACTCCTGTTGTTCGATGTTGACACGAGAAAAAATTTGAAAGCAATAAGAGGCAACGGATATTGTTTTGTCCCCAAAGGTGGGACATTCCCTACCGAAAACCATCATGCTTGTTGTGAGAAGTTCTGGTTTGTGAGAAGCATATACCCAAACCTGCCCCAAATGGGACAAAAAATTTACCACGGCATGTTGATGCCGCTCCATGATAGCATGCCTAGTTTCATGAATTTCAGACGGGTTTTGGATTTACTAGAATTTAAAAACCAGGCATCTCAATGTTTTGCCGGCAATCAATGATGCCCTGGTGTTTGAAATTCATTCCCATTTCTTGCATGTGACCTAAGCATGCACCCAAGGACACAAATTTGATTTTTCAACCAATTTATATGCACTGGAGCATGTGCATGTAGTTCAAATTTGAATTATGCACCTGAAATGGCTAGAAAACCAATTTAATGTATAAAATATTTAGACGAACCCTGAATAATTCCAATTCTTTTATGACACACATATAGTTGCATGTTCACTCCAGATAAAAGGTCTAGAAATTCAAACACCGTCCATTACCGTTGTGACCCCACTACGTAATTCAAATCAAGATGAAAAATCAAGTAGATCGCACACGGTTTATTATCAGCAACCGTGTGAGATGCAGCACAAAATATCCTGGAGCACCGTCAGTGTATAGTACGCCTATGGTTTATGCGAGAAGGTGTGTTGGCTACAGTCCACAGCCGGCATCTCAAGCACACTAGCTCGCTCCCCAAATATCATTTCACTGTTCAATCGTCACCGGTGAAAGATGGGCACGTGGACCCGCTTCAAGAGGGCAACTTCGGTAGCCCACTCCGGCGCGCGGCCGTAGCCACCATCCGCGTGCTAACAAGGTGCATGAGCACGGCCGCAATCTGCGACCGGGTGGCAAAGGCAGCCCAAACGGTCGCTGTTGCTTCTCAGGTGGCGACAGCAGCATCTGCCTCGGGGATAGCAACTGGCGAGAGCGGCACAACAGCTATCCGTTCCGCAGCGGCAGCCTTAGCCCTGATGGAGGCCGCCCACGAACATGTCAAGGCCTCCCACGCCCAGCTCCTGGCGGTCACCGCATAAATCGAACAAAGCTTCTCCGACAACAGTTGGCAACTCACGGCTGAAGAGCTGGCAATCGCCGAGAGTGTTCGAGCAATCGTCCGTTCCTCCGCCGCATATCTTGCGACGACGGAGCCCGTCCAAGCCCAAATCGCGTCCGCCCACGCCCATCTCATGCCGGCCTTTTCCAAAGAGATGGAGGACGCGGATGGCGAGATTCTTGCCGAGTATGGTGCGATGGATGCCATGGAGCCCCTTCCCCGGGAGACCGTCGGGCGCGAGCTGGACATGGAGGTAGCGGCAGAGATCGAGGAGCACCAGCCCTAGTAGTACTCTTTGTTTTTTTTAATTAAGACCATCGGTCTTTAATTTGTTAGAGTAATGTTTAGGTCAGCTAGATCTGTTTAATTGCTGAACTTGCTCAATTAAGAAGTGTAGGTGTGCTATAGTCTCCTTTGTGTACCCAAATTATGTAATGATGTGGATGACCATTGTAACCATGGAAATTCGAACCAAAACTTTTGACGTTCAAACTCATCACACATGGGTGAAGCTATCTGGATCATTTGTGATGTCCACATATCGTACACAGTTCTGAATAAGGGACTGTGTGTGATGACACTTTGCGCACGCAGTTTTTTGGCTGAAGCGATTCCAAATTTTGGACTTCCGCGGAAATATCTGCTTCCCCGTCCCCTCCCCCTTACCAAAAGCCACATTTCCCCTCTTTCCGCCTTCCTTTCCAAGTTGAAACCTTCACTCCTTGCTTGCAGCGCCGCCTCCTTGTCAGCGACCCTCCATGCTGCTCGGCCTCGTCTATCCAGGCAGGTAATCCACACCCGAGCCCCATCCTCATCCTCCTTCATCTTACATGCCCCGACCGCCAGCGCGAGCGCGACACCTTCAACCCAAATCACTGACCCCTCCACCAAATAAGTGCCGCCCTAAGCCATGGTGCACATAGTATAGCCAGTATCTCAAGGAGCATTTGGCAGCGGAGAAGCAAATCGCGACCGCACGCGTGGATGAGGTCGCGATGGATGCCATTCGTGCCGACCCCAGATCTTGGAGGAGCACCTTGCCATTTGCTAGCTACGCCGGTTAAGCATGCTCGGTTTACCCGTTGTGTGTGTTGCTCCTGTCTTTCCTTCACAAATTCTAGTGAATTGTGCTATCTAATTTTACCATGCAATCTATTGCTCTAGTGTATATGTTCTATATGTCATGCAGTGTGGTGCTCACTTATTGACTATTTTATTAATTAGTTGTCGTCTTCAGTTAACTGTTAGGTTCAATTCTGCAAATGTGATGTTCAATTCTTCAGGCTGCAATTTTGTATTGTCTTCCATGTGAGAAATAAATTGAATTTATCTTTACAAAATACATGAGAAACAAATACAATTGCTATATTTCCAAGTTGACAAGCATGCTTGGTTTGGTTATACATTGTGCAATGTGGTGCTCAGTTAACGTTTGGTTCATTTGTGTAGTGGTGTTTAGTTAACTGTTTGGTTCAATTCGGCAATGCGATGTTCAATAGTTGTGGGTGCATTCTGTTATTGTATACCATGTGAGGAATAAATTGAATTTGGCTGTAGTAAATACATGAGAAACAAATACAATTGCTACAATTGGCTATAGTTAACTATTTGGTTAACTGTCCGACCTTCTATTAAGAATATGTTATATTGTGCAATCTGGTGCCTAGTTAATGTTTGGTTCATTTGTTGTGGTATTTAGTTAACTGCTTGGTTCAATTCTGCAATGCGATGTCCAATTGTCGTGGGTAGAATATTGTATTATTGTGCATGTGAGGAATAAATCGAATTTGGATGCACTTAATACATGAGAAACATATACAAGTGCTATATTTCCTAGTTCTTAATCTTGCTTGGTTTGGGTAAATGGGTTTTCTGTGTGGCTTGAATTAATCTGATGAATCTGCAATGTGCTTATTTTTCATCAACATATTTTACTGATAGCATGCGAACACTTACTTAACCTGATGACTAACTACCTTATATGTGTTGCAGGGAAACAATGGGAAGCACTGAGGTTTACAATCGAGGTTAGCATGTGCATGGTCTGTTCTCTAATAGCACATTATTGTGCAATTGTTGGAACCATTCTAGTATTTTGGTTTTTAACAATTTGGTCTTGCACATGTAGGTCCTGCTATCAAAGGTTTTGACCCACTGTTCGACCCTTTTTGCATATGGGGAAATGAGTTGTCCATGAATATCAATCAAATCAAGAAACTCAGTAAGATTGTTAGGATAAAGAAATTAGCGACAAAAAACAAGAAGATCTTTGTCTGCACAATGAAGAACACATCAGTTCACTACAAGATGGTACTAACTGTTATACCTAGCCTTTTTTTATTCCTTTACCCCATTTCCAATATAGAGAAGATATTTATGCACATCCTTGTTTTCAGGCCTTTCCAAAGCAGTTCACTGATGATTACCTCTCAAACCACCTCTATGGTCAGGAGGTGAGGAAGGTATTCATACAACACCCACGGTTCAATATTGAAGTGTTCCTGAAGAGAACGAAGGACGGACGGTCAATCATCCATAGGCACTAGCCTAAAGTTGCAAAGACCTTCAACATCAATGAAGGCTCAATATTCGCCTTCTGCTTCAGCAGTTTTCTAGATGAGATGCATATGTCTATATACCATCTATGATGCTAATTTCGAAAGGTTCTACATGTTGCATGTGGAACTTGCTGCTGGTGCAGTTGTGTAATGGCGTAGCTGAGTGCTGAAGCTATATCATGTTGTACTCTGATGTATTTCAATTATGAAATTTTGCTTCCTTAATATGGAAATGAAATATATTGTGTGCTTAATATGAAATGTCAATTAGATTAATAAACGGATTATGAATAATCGGATAATTAGCCTGCTAATGGTGAATTAGCCTGATAATTGGGTTTTGCTATTCCAAACGGTTGTTGAAAAAGTACCATGGGCGATGACCTCAGGCAACGCACATAGTTTCTAGGGATAAACCATGTTGGATCAATGAACAATCACACACGACTTTTTCTTGAAAACTGTTTGTGTTAGGCCACCTTGCGCAAATGTTTATCACATAAAAAGTGTGTGATGGACAGCCTTTGCCACACAGTTTCTTCTACGGACCGTGTGTGATACATTCAATAACGCAAACGATTTAACGGGAAAAATTGTTTGTGATGTACCTGTGAACAGAAACATTTTCCTTGGAGCGACTGTGTGGGATGTACATACAAACGGAAACGTTTAGCGGGGACTGACTGTGTGGGATGTACTTGCGACCGGAAATAATTTCATCGTATAATTGTATTTTTTAGATCTACTGTACGTATTTCCATATTTGAGCGCTCGCCGGTCGCACACGTTCTCATTTTGCCGAGCCCGCGTGCCAGGAGGGCATATCCCCGACGGTTACTGGGTCATGTGGGAAGAACCCCCCTATCGCCCACACTCACTTGGCGACAGTTCCAAATGCCATCGCGAAAAGGGGTTAAAAACCATTTGCTTAGGACCGACGCGCACCAGTGGTCATACACCAAATTCACTGGAATTTCTTTCCCGTCCGGTCCCTATGGTCCCACTCGAGCCATATGATTTGGATTAAACTTGGTGAAGCGTGTTTTCACCATGGCCCAGGCTTCTCGTGCGCCTTCACGGCAGGCTGATGTCTTCCATAGCTCAAACCGGTGCCGAGCACCTTTGAACAGGTTTACTAAGCCCTCCATACTTTCTGGAGGAGTATCAGATGGCCATAACGCCTTCACCATACTCCTCATGGCTTTCCGAGCCCGAGCATGTACCATGGACAGTTCCTTCAGCACGTCGCCTTGAAATCTGGATACCTCTTCTTCTAGTCGACCAGTCAACAGGCCTACAGCAACAGAGTCATGACGTTCCAAATTATGGACTAAACATGAGCCCCTAGGGTGGTTTTTTTAAGAAAGGAAGACATACCAAACATTCCGCCCTTCAGCTTCTCATTTTCTTTCTGCACGGCCGATAACTAAGCCTTAAGCTCTCCATCTCTTCGGATTGTTTGTCTTTTTCCTCCTCGTGTTTTTTCTTCCCATACGCACTCATTTTGGCCTTTTTCATATCCGCCAGCTCAGCGGTGACGGCATTTAGCTACGTCTGATTTATCTTTAGCTCCTGGGATAGCGCAGCATTCTTCTCTTTGAGAACCTATGGGTCATATCAATCGTTAAATCGGTTTGCCTCACCACTTCAAGTCTTGGGGGCTACTAGTATATGACTATCAAAATTGCATAAACCTTTACCTATATATCCTTTGAGAATAACTGAGTGGCTCTGGCTAGTCCGTCTCGAGCAGCTCGGATATATGCATCCACCGAGCTGAGTGCGGTAAACTCTTGCTCGGAAAAGGCCGGAGCACGCATGGCCTCTTTCAATCGACGGTGATTCATCACGCTCTCCACTTCTAAATTCGTGACAGATACGTCGTTCGAATCCTCATGAGGCGGCGGAACTGGCATTGCATCGACTCTCGTCCTAGTTAGCGAGTCTGACACCCGATTAGCGGACATTCAGCTAACAGGGTGTTTTCCCACTATCTATCGCGTGTTTCTCCTAACATCAAGGATAAAAGGAGACTTTAAACAATCTGGACTCATGCCCAGGCATGTATTAAGCAGACATACCTCTTGGAAGACTGTGAGGTTTCCGCAGCGCTCCCGATCCCCTTTCGTTTTGAACAACGACCTTGCGTAGGGGCCGCCCTTGAGGAGATATGGTCCACCGAGCACCGATCTATTAAAGTCCAAATCAGTATAATGGATAAAGGTGCAGGTAGGGACTTCCTTTTAAGAGCTCTCTGAATACTTACGATGGAAAAGGGATAGGGGCGGGGGTAGTCGGCAGTGATATCCACTTTCAAGCCATCAAGGCTCGCTTGATAAAATACCACGTCATCAAACTCTCTCTATATATATTCGGATCCTCGCCAAAGCCAGGATCTTCATCACGATTATGGTCCTCTAGATGGGGCGGGACAGTGAACGTCCTCGATCATCTTCCGCCATGACCATTTTAACAAATAACAAATTGGGTTAGCATGTCGTAATAGCAATAAGGCAACACAGATAATCGAAGTCTTACCCATTCAATGGGGTTTTACATGGAATAGCCTTCCCGGTAGTTTAAGCGGAGGAAATCTTCTTTTAACCCTTATACAAATCGGCTAAGATTCTGGTCAGTTCAGCAGGGGTATCCAGACCCTTCCGTCTGTAACAGGACGCGTCATCTTCTTCGTTGTAACACCGTAAGGGAGTTACTCTAGATTGGAGAGGCTGGACTCACCTCTTTATTGCAATAGCCATGACCTCGACTATCGAGAGCTCGGTATGGGCTAGTAACCTGACCTTGCTAACCAACCTTTTTATTTCTGCACTGTCTTCCTCCTTGGGACTTCGGGGACACCAGTTGAAATGCTTCTTGATAACCCACAAGTATAGGGGGTCAATTGTAGCCTCTTTCGATAAGTAAGAGTGTCGAACCCAACGAGGAGCTAAAGGTAGAACAAATATTCCCTCAAGTTCTATCGACCACTGATACAACTCTACGCACGCTTAACGTTCGCTTTACCTAGAACAAGTATGAAACTAGAAGTACTTTGTAGGTGTAACAAGATAAGTTTGCAAGAATATAAAGAGCACATAAATAAAAACTAGGGGCTGTTTTAGGTAAAGAAGCAATAAAGTTAGTATAGCGAGTGTGGAAAAGTGGTGGTAGGAGTTGCGAAATTGTCCCTAAGAAATTGACTACGTTACTAGACCGTTAGCAAGTTTTATGTGGGAGAGGCCACTTCTAGCATGTCATCCCTGACTTGGAATTCTATGCACTTGTGATTGGAACTATTAGAAAGCATCCGCAACTACTAACATTCATTAAGGTAAAACCCAACCATAGCATTAATATATATTGGTCCCCCTTCAATCCCGTATGCATCAATTTCTATGCTAGGTTGAAGCTTCTGTCACTCTTGCCCTCCAATACATAGTCCTATCAACATACAACTAACCCTATGGTGTGATCCACGTGCGCGCTCATATGATGGGCACCAAAGGACAGCAACATAACCACAAGAAAATTAAACCAATCATAGCAATTCACCAATTACCGATAGGACAACGAAAATCTACTCAGACATCATAGGATGGCAACACATCATTGGATAATAATATGAAGCATAAAGCACCATGTTCAAGTAGAGGGTACAGCGGGTTGCGGGAGAGTAGACCACTGTAGATAGATGGGGGAAGGTGATAAAGATGTTGGTGAAGATGACTGAGGTGTTGGTGTAGATTGCGGTGATGATGATGGCCCCAGCGGTGTTCCGGCGCCACCAGGAGAGAGGGGGAGAGGGGCCCCCTTCTTCTTCTTCCTTAACCTTCTCCCTAGATGGGAGAAGGGTTTCCCCTCTTGTCCATGGCCTCCATGGCGGCGGAGGGGTGAGAGCCCCTCCGAGATTGGATCTGTCTCTCTGTTTCTGCGTTTCAGATTCTGGCCTTTCACCGTTTCTTATATTCCCGAAGATCCGTAACTCCGATTGGGCTGAAATTTTAACACGATTTCTATCCGGATACTGTCTTTCTTACGGTGAAAGAAGGTCACCAACCGCCTTACCGGGTGGCCACGAGGGCCCAGGGCGCACCTGACCCCCTGGGGCGTGCCCCCCTGCCTCGTTGCCCCCTCGGGCATCGTCTCGCGTTGATTCTTCTTCCCAAAAATCACATATATTCCAAAAAAAATCTATGTCGGTTTTTATCCCGTTTGGACTCCGTTTGATATGGATTTTCTGTGAGACAAAAAACATGCAACAAATAGGAACTGGCACTGGGCACTGGATCAATATGTTAGTCCCAAAAATAGTATAAAAAGTTGCCAAAAGTATATGAAAGTTGTAGAATATTGGCATGGAACAATCAAAAATTATAGATATGACGGAGACGTATCAGCATCCCCAAGCTTAATTCTTGCTCGTCCTCGAGTAGGTAAATGATAAAAAGGATAATTTTTTATGTGGAATGCTACCTAGCATAATCTTGGTCTTGTAATCTAATCATGGCATGAATATTAAGACACGAGTGATTCAAAGCAATAGTCTATCATTTGACATTAAGACAATAATACTTCAAACATACTAATAAAGCAATCATGTCTTTTCAAAATAACTTGGCCAAAGAAAGTTATCCCTACAAAATCATATGGTCTGGCTATGCTCCATATTCACCACACAAAGCATTCAAATCATGCACAACCCCGATGACAAGCCAAGCAATTCTTTCATACTTTTGACGTTCTCAAACATTTTCAACTTTCACTCAATACATGAGCGTGAGCCATGGACATAGCACTATAGGTGGAATAGAATATGATGGTGGAGGTTGTGTGGAGAAGACAAAAAGGAGAAAGTCTCACATCGACGCGGCTAATCAACGGGCTATGGAGATGCCCATCAATTGATGTCAATGCGAGGAGTAGGGATTGCCATGCAACGGATGCACTAAGAGCTATAAGTGTATGAAACCTCAAACTGAAACTAAGTGGGTGTGCATCCAACTTGCTTGCTGATGAAGACCTAGGGCATTTGAGGAAACCCATCGTTGGAATATACAAGCCAAGTTCTATAATTAAAATTCCCACTAGTATATGAAAGTGATAACTCAAGAGACTCTCTATATGAAGAACATGGTGCTACTCTGAAGCACAAGTGTGGTAAAAGGATAGTAACATTGTCCCTTCTCTCTTTTCTCTCAGTTTTTTTATTTTTTTTCTCTTTTTCTCTCCTTTTTTTGTTTTTTTGTAGGCTTATTTGGCCTCTCTCTTTTTTATGGGGGGGGATTCTTTGGCCACTTTTATTTTGATAACCTCACATGGGACAATGTTCTAATAATGATGATCATCACACTTTTATTTACTTACAACTCAATATTACAACTCGATACTAGAACAAAGATATGACTCTATATGAGTGCCTCCGGCAGTGTACCAGGATGTGCAATATATAGCGTAGCAATGACATCAAAAAATGGACAAGCCATGAAAACATCATGCTAGCTATCTTACGATCATGCAAAGCAATATGACAATAAATTCTCAAGTCATGTATATGAAGATGATGGAAGTTGCATGGCAATATATCTCGGAATGGCTATGGAAATGCCATGATAGGTAGGTATGGTGGCTGTTTTGAGGAAGATATAAGGAGGCTTATGTGTGATAGACTGTATCGTATCACGGGGTTTAGATGCACCGGCGCAGTTTGCACCAACTCTCGAGGTGAGAAAGGGCAATGCACTGTACCGAAGAGGTTAGCAATGATGGAAGGGTGAGAGTGTGCATAATCCATGGACTCAACATTAGTCATAAAGAACTCACATACTTATTGCAAAAATCTATTAGTCGTCAAAACAAAGTACTACACGCATGCTCCTAGGCGGATAGATTGGTAGGAAAAGACCATTGCTCATCCCCGACCGCCACTCATAAGGAAGACAATCAATAAATACCTCATGCTCCAACTTCGTTACATAACGGTTCACCATACGTGCATGCTACGTGAATCACAAAATTCAACACAAGTATTTCTACAATCCACAACTACCCATTAGCACGACTCTAATATCGCCATCTTTATATCGCAAAACTATTGCAAGGAATCTAATATATCATATTCAGTGATCTACAAGTTTTATGTAGGATTTTATGACTAACCATGTGAATGACCAATTCCTCTCATCTCTCTAAATAGATATAAGTGAAGCAAGAGAGTTTAATTATTTCTACAAAAGATATGCCCACGCTCTAATAAATATAAGTGAAGCAAAAGAGCATTCTACAAATGGCGGTTTTCTATGTGAAGAGAAACAGGCAATCCAAACTTCAAATGATATAAGTGAAGCACATGAAGCATTCTATAAAGCCATACTCAAAAGATATAAGTGAAGTGAAATGAGCATTCTATAAATCAACCATGTACTATCTCATACCAGCATGGTGCATCAAAGAAAAGTGAAAACTAAATGCAAAAGACGCTCCAGCATGGTGCATATCGCATGAACGAAACGAATCCGAAAACATACTGATACATGTTGAAGAAAGATGGGATGCCTTCCGGGGCATCCCCAAGCTTAGACGCTTGAGTATCCTTGAATATTTACTTGGGGTTACTTGGGCTTCCCCAAGCTTGAGCTCTTGCCTCTCCTCCTTCTCCTCACATCGAGACCTCCTCGATCTTCGAACACTTCATCCACACAAAACTCAACAGAAAGCTCGGTAAGATCCGTTAGTATAATAGAGCAAATCACTACTCTAAGTACTATTTAAAACCAATTCATATTTTGTTTTTGCATTTTAGCTACTATAATATAAATTTTCCATGGCTTAATCCACTGATAGAAATCGATAGTGTCATCAAAACAAGCAAACTATGCATCAAAAACAGAATATGTCTTAAACAGGACAGTCTGTAGTAATCTGAACATTCACCATAATTCTGTTACTCCAAAAATTCTGCAAAAATTATGAAAAATAAAAAATTTGTATGGAAAGACATTGCAAAAGGTCTCAGAACCGTCTGACGTTCCAGTAAAAAATGTAAAATCGCGCACTACAGCCAAAGTTTCTGTCTTGCACCGCACAAACCAACAAGCAATGTAAACATCCTAAATGCAAATCTTGGCACATTATTTTTATTTTTAAACTTTATAAAAGCACACAACAGAAATAAATGACTCTCTAAAACGTATGGTTTGTCTCCTTGACAGTGTTTTCTTTAAAGCCATTAAGCTAGGCATATAGTGCTCAAGTAATGGATCCACCCGGATCCCAAGGTATATCAAATCCAATTTTAATTAACAATGATTTGTGATTTAGTAGTGAGCACAAAGTAACATATATCATGCAACAACAAAGTCTAACTCTCTTCTTATGCATCGGCATGTCAGAAAAGAACAATTCATGGACACATAGTAAAGGCCAATGCATAGTATAAATAGTTTCTTGCAATTTTATCATATTGGAAACATGGAGAGGCGGAGATGTAGTTCCTCTCTCATAATAATTGCAAGTAGGGGCAGAAAGCACATGCATATTATATCTATCATCATGTGTAGTAGTAAAACACAACCCATCAATATAATCCTTAATACGGGCAAACTTCTCCGATATAGTGTAGTCGGGAGAATTCAAAAAGATAATAGGACTATCATGTGTGGGTGCAATAGCAACAATTTCATGTTTAACATAAGGAACAATAGCAAGTTCATCTCCATAAGAATAATTCATATTGGCATCTTGGACACAAGCATAGCAAGCATCATCAAAAAGGGATATTTCAAAAGAATCAACGGGATCATAATAATCATCATGGCATTCATCCTTCGGTAAGAACGAAGGGACATTAAATAATGTATGAGTTGGAGAGTTACTCTCATTATAATGTGGGCATGGGTAGCTAATCCGCTCTTCCTCCTTTTGTTCTTCGCTCTCCTCATCATCTTTTTCATCCAATGAGCTCCCAGTTTCATCAATTTCTTCTTCCATAGACTCCTACAAAATATTAGTCTCTTCTCGGACAGCGGAGACTTTCTCAATAATTCATCAATATCATAATTTTATTTATAATTCTCATAGCAATATTTAAGGATAGCTAAATTTTCAGGTCTATAAACTGAATCATCAAAATCTTCAAACTCTTTAGACAAAGATTCAATTTCACAAGCACCCTTAAAAGCAACAAATTCTTCTATTCGTTCCACATCATAGTAATCATATATACCATTAGCATAAGAAGCTAAGGTTTCATTATCATTAAAATTGCATGAAAGGGAAGGTGTGGAGCCTTCATCCTAGAGCAACAAGTATAATCATATCTCAAGCATAGTTGCCGAGCATACCAATGCAACATATAAATTTGATCCCATAATAGTTTCCCTTTTTGAGTCAAGCGATAATCCCTAAAGTATTCACGTTGATCCAACGTGTCTCCCATTATGTAATTGAATGGGGTTTTCTCAGGATTATCAAAGTAGTACATAATATCTTTCACATAATGAGCATCGAGGGTTTGAGGAGGTTCCCCATCTCCATGAGTAGCAAGTAAACCTAATTTTCTTGGTATTTCGTGTTCCATATCCATAACTAAAGATAGAGAAAAACTTAGAACAGCAAATAAAAATTACTTGGTGATAAAGCAAACAAGCACACACGAGAATATTCACCCCACGCTATAACTCCCCGGCAATGGCGCTAGAAAAAGGTCTTGATAACCCACGAGTATAGGGGATCAATTGCAGCCTTGATATGTCTCCAACGTATCTACTTTTCCAAACACATTTGCCCTTGTTTTGGACTCTAACTTGCATGATTTGAATGGAACTAACCCGGACTGACGTTGTTTTCAGCAGAATTGCCATGGTGTTATTTTTGTGCCGAAATAAAAGCTCTTGGGATGACCTGAAAATCAACGGAGAATATTTTTGGAATATATAAAAATACTGGCAAAAGAATCAAGGCCAGGGGGCCCACTCCGTGTCCACGAGAGTGGGGGCGCGCCTACCCCCTGGGCGCGCCCCCTGCCTCGTGGGGCCCCTGTCGCTCCATCGACCTCAACTCTAACTCCATATATTGACGTTTGGAGAGAAAAAATCGGAGAGAAGGATTCATCGCATCTTACGATATGGAGCCGCCGCCAAGCCCTAATCTCTCTTGGGAGGGCTGATCTAGAGTCCGTTCGAAGCTCCGGAGAGGGGAATCCATCGCCATCGTCATCATCAACCTTCCTCCATCACCAATTTCATGATGCTCACTGCCGTGCGCGAGTAATTCCATCGTAGGCTTGCTGGATGGTGATGGGTTGGATGAGATTTATCATGTAATCAAGTTAGTTTTGTTAGGGTTTGATCCCTAGTATCCACTATGTTCTGAGATTGATGTTGCTATGACTTTGCTATGCTTAATGCTTGTCACTAGGGCCCGAGTGCCATCATTTCAGATCTGAAGCTATTATGTTTTCATGAATATATGTGAGTTCTTGATCCTATCTTGCAAGTCTATAGTCACCTATTATGTGTTATGATTCGTTAACTCCAAAGTGACAATAATCAGGATACTTATCGGTGATGACCGTAGTTTGAGGAGTTCATGTATTCACTAAGTGTTAATGCTTTGGTTCGGTACTCTATTAAAAGGAGGCCTTAATATCCCTTAGTTTCCAATAGGACCCTGCTGCCATGGGAGGGTAGGACAAAAGATGTCATGCAAGTTCTTTTCCATAAGCATGTATGACTATATTCGGAATACATGCCTACATTACATTGATGAACTCGAGCTAGTTCTGTGTTACCCTGTGTTATAACTATTGCATGAGCAATCGCATCCGACATAATTATCCATCACTGATCCATTGTCTACGAGCTTTTCACATATTGATCTTCGCTTATTAACTTTTCTGTTGCTACTGTTACAATCACTATAAAACCAAAACTATTACTTTTGCTATCGTTACTGCTACTATCATATTACTTTGCTACTAAATACTTTGCTGCAGATATTAAGTTTCCAGGTGTGATTGAATTGACAACTCAGCTGCTAATACTTGGGAATATTCTTTGGCTCCCCTTGTATCGAATCAATAAATTTGGGTTGAATACTCTACCCTCAAAAACTGTTGCGATCCCCTATACTTGTGGGTTATCAAGACTATTTTCTGGCGCCGTTGTCGGGGAGCATAGCTCTATTCTTTGAGTCACTTGGGATTTATATCTATTAATCACTATGAAGAACTTTAAAGATAAAACAACCAAGATTTCTCCCTCAACTACGAGGGGAGGTAAGGAACTGTCATCTAGCTCTGCACTTGATTCACCTTCTGTTTTGAGTAAACTTGCGACACCTACTCCTGCTATTCATTCTGATATGTCGCATGTTATTGATGATGCCACTTCTGCTTTGCATGATACTTATGATGAAACTACTTCTATGCTTCATAATTCTGTGCCACTAGGTGAATTTCTTGATGAACAACTTGCTAGGGTTAGAGAGAATGAAATTATTGAAACTGATAATATTGATGAAAGTGATGATGAAGATTCTCCCCCTAGATATGAATTGCCTGTTGTGCCTAGGGTTATGTTATGGATGAAGAAACTGCTAGAGACTTTTTAGCTTGCAATGGTAGATATGATCTTAAGAAATTATTAGCTAAGCTTAAAGAAAAATCTTTGAATGCTAGAATGAAATATGACCCTGCTTTTGCTACTTCAGGTATCTGTATTTCTGATAAGGATTATGATTTCTCTGTAGAACCTGAGATAATTACTTTGGTTGAATCTGATCCTTTCTATGGCTATGAATATGAAACTGTTGTGGCACATCTTACTAAATTAAATGATATAGCCACCCTATTCACTAATGATGAGAAAACTCGCTACTATTATATCCTTAAGTTATTTCCATCTATTATATAATTAAGACAGAAGCCAAATAAGACACCACGTTCTTCCACATAAGATAAAATAATGTACATCGTTGATTAGTAATATTTACGGCTGAGATTTAACGATATTACGTTACATACAAATATTCTGGACATACACTATTTTACACAAGTTAAATCTGTCACGTAGAAGTACGTATGATGGAAACAGTGTAAAAAAAGAACCACGTATAGAAGAAGAGCAACTTAAAGTTTGGAAGCCACCTAAGTTTGGAAGCCACCTCACGTTTGTCAAATGTCTACACGGACAGCTAATCAATTCCTATTTGAATTCTGTTAAGAGGAAAAAAAAACTCATAGCCATCCAGGCTACGTAAGGGACCTTCCACCCTTTTTTCATTTGAAGGAACTTGCCATATTTTTGCCAGTTTCATGCTCCAGTATCAAATGATCTGTACATGGTCGGGAAAAAAATCAATCACGTACCTACAGAGAGGCAGTCATAATTGTACTCCGACTATGTTACGATAGAAAGCCCAATTTGGTCCGTTCAATTTTTCTAAAAGCCAACTAAAGCAATTGGAACAAAGATCAAAGTTGGCCTCTTCTCTCATGTGCTCAAGAAGGCTTGGCGTTCCTTACCACACACGTCATACAGAAGATCGACTGCTAGGGTTTTGAATTCCTTGGCGCTGCAGCGTGCCACTTCAGGTCGTGCCCTTGCCTTTCGAAGCGCTCAAGCTGTTGGGTTTCGTAGTAATTTCAAAAAATTTCCTACGCGCACACAGGATCATGTGATGCATAGCAACGAGAGGAGAGTGTTGTCTACGTACCCAATGCAGACCGACTGCGGAAGCGATGACACGACGTAGAGGAAGTAGTCGTACGTCTTCACGATCCAACCGATCAAGCACCGAAACTACGGCACCTCCGAGTTCGAGCACACGTTCAGCTCGATGACGATCCCCGGACTCCGATCCAGCAAAGTGTCGGGGAAGAGTTTCGTCAGCACGACGGCGTGGTGACGATCTTGATGAACTACAGCAGCAGGGCTTCGCCTAAACTCCGCTACAGTATTATCGAGGAATATGGTGGCAGGGGGCACCGCACACGGCTAAGGAATCGATCACGTGGATCAACTTGTGTCAACTTGTGTGTTTAGAGGTGCCCCTGCCTCCGTATATAAAGGAGCCAAGGGGGGAGGAGGCGCCGGCCAGGAGGAGGTGGCGCAGGAGGAGTCCTACTCCTACCGGGAGTAGGACTCCCCCCCCCCAATCCTATTCCAACTAGGATTCCCAAGGGGGAAAGAGGGAGAGGGGTGGCCGGCCACCTCTCCTAGTCCTAATAGGACTAGGGGAAGGGGGGAGGCGCGCAGCCCCCTTGGGCTGCCCCTTTCTCCTTTCCACTAAGGCCCATGATGGCCCATATGGCTCCCGGGGGGTTCCGGTAACCTCCCGGTAACCCGGTAAAATCCCGATTTCACCCGGAACATTTCCGATGTCCAAACATAGACTTCCAATATATCAATCTTTATGTCTCGACCATTTCGAGACTCCTCGTCATGTCCGTGATCACATCCGGGACTCCGAACAACCTTCGGTACATCAAAATGCATAAACTCATAATATAACTGTCATCGTAACCTTAAGCGTGCGGACCCTACGGGTTCGAGAACAATGTAGACATGACCGAGACACGTCTCCGGTCAATAACCAATAGCGGGACCTGGATGCCCATATTGGCTCCTACATATTCTACGAAGATCTTTATCGGTCAGACCGCATAACAACATACGTTGTTCCCTTTGTCATCGGTATGTTACTTGCCCGAGATTCGATCGTCGGTATCCAATACCTAGTTCAATCTCGTTACCGGCAAGTCTCTTTACTCGTTCCGTAATACATCATCTCACAACTAACATATTAGTTGTAATGCTTGCAAGGCTTATGTGATGTGTATTACCGAGAGGGCCCAGAGATACCTCTCCGACAATCGGAGTGACAAATCCTAATCTCGAAATACGCCAACCCAACATCGACCATTGGAGACACCTGTAGTACTCCTTTATAATCACCCAGTTACGTTGTGACGTTTGGTAGTACCCAAAGTGTTCCTCCGGTAAACGGGAGTTGCATAATCTCATAGTCATAGGAACATGTATAAGTCATGAAGAAAGCAATAGCAACATACTAAACGATCGGGTGCTAAGCTAATGGAATGGGTCATGTCAATCAGATCATTCTACTAATGATGTGACCTCGTTAATCAAATAACAACTCATTGTTCATGGTTAGGAAACATAACCATCTTTGATTAACGAGCTAGTCAAGTAGAGGCATACTAGTGACACTCTGTTTGTCTATGTATTCACACATGTATTATGTTTCCGGTAAATACAATTCTAGCATGAATAATAAACATTTATCATGATTATAAGGAAATAAATAATAACTTTATTATTGCCTCTAGGGCATATTTCCTTCAGTCTCCCACTTGCACTAGAGTCAATAATCTAGATTACACTGTAATGAATCTAACACCCATGGAGCTTTGGTGCTGATCATGTTTTGCTCGTGGAAGAGGCTTAGTCAACGGGTCTGCAACATTCAGATCCGTATGTATCTTGCAAATCTCTATGTCTCCCACCTGGACTAGATCCCGGATGGAGTTGAAGCGTCTCTTGATGTGTTTGGTCCTTTTGTGAAATCTGGATTCCTTTGCCAAGGCAATTGCACCAGTATTGTCACAAAAGATTTTCATTGGACCCGATGCACTAGGTATGACACCTAGATCGGATATGAACTCCTTCATCCAGACTCCTTCATTTGCTGCTTCCGAAGCAGCTATGTATTCCGCTTCACATGTAGATCCCGCTACGACGCTTTGTTTAGAACTGCACCAACTGACAGCTCCACCGTTTAATGTAAACACGTATCCGGTTTGCGATTTAGAATCGTCCGGATCAGTGTCAAAGCTTGCATCAACGTAACCTTTTACGATGAGCTCTTTGTCACTTCCATATACGAGAAACATATCCTTAGTCCTTTTCAGGTATTTCAGGATGTTCTTGACCGCTGTCCAGTGATCCATTCCTGGATTACTTTGGTACCTCCCTGCTAAACTTATAGCAAGGCACACATCAGGTCTGGTACACAGCATTGCATACATGATAGAGCCTATGGCTGATGCATAGGGAACATCTTTCATATTCTCTCTATCTTCTGCAGTGGTCGGGCATTGAGTCTTACTCAATTTCACACCTTGTAACACAGGCAAGAACCCTTTCTTCGCTTGATCCATTTTGAACTTCTTCAAAATTTTGTCAAGGTATGTGCTTTGTGAAAGTCCAATTAAGCGTCTTGATCTATCTCTATAGATCTTAATGCCTAATATGTAAGCAGCTTCACCGAGGTCTTTCATTGAAAAACTTTTATTCAAGTATCCCTTTATGCTATCCAGAAATTCTATATCATTTCCAATCAGTAATATGTCATCCACATATAATATCAGAAATGCTACAGAGCTCCCACTCACTTTCTTGTAAATACAGGCTTCTCCGAAAGTCTGTATAAAACCAAATGCTTTGATCACACTATCAAAACGTTTATTCCAACTCCGAGAGGCTTGCACCAGTCCATAAATGGATCGCTGGAGCTTGCACACTTTGTTAGCTCCCTTTGGATCGACAAAACCTTCTGGTTGCATCATATACAACTCTTCTTCCAGAAATCCATTCAGGAATGCAGTTTTGACATCCATTTGCCAAATTTCATAATCATAAAATGCGGCAATTGCTAACATGATTCGGACGGACTTAAGCATCGCTACGGGTGAGAAGGTCTCATCGTAGTCAATTCCTTGAACTTGCCGAAAACCTTTTGCGACAAGTCGAGCTTTGTAGACAGTAACATTACCATCAGCGTCAGTCTTCTTCTTAAAAATCCATTTATTCTCAATTGCTTGCCGATCATCGGGCAAGTCAACCAAAGTCCATACTTTGTTCTCATACATGGATCCCATCTCAGATTTCATGGCTTCAAGCCACTTTACGGAATCTGGGCTCACCATCGCTTCTTCATAGTTCGTAGGTTCATCATGATCTAGTAGCATGACCTCCAGAACAGGATTACCGTACCACTCTGGTGCGGATCTTACTCTGGTTGATCTACGCGGTTCAGTAGTATCTTGATCTGAAGTTTCATGATCATTATCATTGGCTTCCTCACTAACTGGTGTAGGTGTCACTGAAACAGTTTTCTGTGATGAACTACTTTCCAGTAAGGGAGCAGGTACAGTTACCTCGTCAAGTTCTACTTTCCTCCCACTCACTTCTTTCGAGAGAAACTCCTTCTCTAGAAATGATCCATTCTTAGCAACGAATGTTTTGCCTTCGGATCTGTGATAGAAGGTGTACCCAACAGTTTCCTTTGGGTATCCTATGAAGACACATTTCTCCGATTTGGGTTCGAGCTTATCAGGTTGAAGCTTTTTCACATAAGCATCGCAGCCCCAAACTTTAAGAAACGACAACTTTGGTTTCTTGCCAAACCACAGTTCATAAGGCGTCGTCTCAACGGATTTTGATGGTGCCCTATTTAACGTGAATGCGGCCGTCTCTAAAGCATATCCCCAAAATGATAGCGGTAAATCAGTAAGAGACATCATAGATCGCACCATATCTAGTAAAGTACGATTACGACGTTCGGACACACCATTACGCTGTGGTGTTCCGGGTGGCGTGAGTTGCGAAACTATTCCACAGTTTTTCAAATGTACACCAAACTCGTAACTCAAATATTCTCCTCCACGATCAGATCGTAGAAACTTTATTTTCTTGTTACGATGATTTTCAACTTCACTCTGAAATTCTTTGAACTTTTCAAATGTTTCAGACTTATGTTTCATTAAGTAAATATACCCATATCTGCTTAAATCATCTGTGAAGGTGAGAAAATAACGATATCCGCCACGAGCCTCAATATTCATCGGGCCACATACATCGGTATGTATGATTTCCAACAAATCTGTTGCTCTCTCCATAGTACCGGAGAACGGTGTTTTAGTCATCTTGCCCAAGAGGCACGGTTCGCAAGTACCAAGTGATTCATAATCAAGTGGTTCCAAAAGTCCATCGGTATGGAGTTTCTTCATGCGCTTTATACCGATATGACCTAAACGACAGTGCCACAAATAAGTTGCACTTTCATTATCAACTCTGCATCTTTTGGCTTCAACATTATGAATATGTGTATTACTACTATCGAGATTCAATAAAAATAGACCACTCTTCAAGGGTGCATGACCATAAAAGATATTACTCATATAAATAGAACAACCATTATTCTCTGATTTAAATGAATAACCGTCTCGCATTAAACAAGATCCAGATATAATGTTCATGCTCAACGCTGGCACCAAATAACAATTACTTAGGTCTAATATTAATCCCGAAGGTAGATGTAGAGGTAGCGTGCCGACTGCGATCACATCGACTTTGGAACCGTTTCCCACGCGCATCGTCACCTCGTCCTTTGCCAGTGCCCGCTTATTCTGTAGTCCCTGTTTCGAGTTGCAAATATTAGCAACAGAACCAGTATCAAATACCCAGGTGCTACTGCGAGCTCTAGTAAGGTACACATCAATAACATGTATATCACATATACCTTTGTTCACCTTGCCATCCTTCTTATCCGCCAAATACTTGGGGCAGTTCCGCTTCCAGTGACCAGTCTGCTTGCAGTAGAAGCACTCAGTTTCAGGCTTAGGTCCAGACTTGGGTTTCTTCTCTTGAGCAGCAACTTGCTTGCCGTTCTTCTTGAAGTTCCCCTTTTTCTTCCCTTTGCCCTTTTTCTTGAAACTAGTGGTCTTGTTAACCATCAACACTTGATGCTCCTTCTTGATTTCTACCTCCGCAGCTTTCAGCATTGCGAAGAGCTCGGGAATAGTCTTGTTCATCCCTTGCATATTATAGTTCATTACGAAGCTCTTGTAGCTTGGTGGCAGTGATTGGAGAATTCTGTCGATGACGCAATCATCCGGAAGATTAACTCCCAATTGAATCAAGTGATTATTATACCCAGACATTTTGAGTATATGCTCACTGACAGAACTGTTCTCCTCCATCTTGCAGCTATAGAACTTATTGGAGACTTCATATCTCTCAATCCGGGCATTTGCTTGAAATATTAACTTCAACTCCTGGAACATCTCATATGCTCCATGACGTTCAAAACGTCGTTGAAGTCCCGATTCTAAGCCGTAAAGCATGGCACACTGAACTATCGAGTAGTCATCAGCTTTGCTCTGCCAGACGTTCATAACATCTGGCGTTGCTCCAGCAGCAGGCCTGGCACCCAGCGGTGCTTCCAGGACGTAATTCTTCTGTGCAGCAATGAGGATAATCCTCAAGTTACGGACCCAGTCCGTGTAATTGCTACCATCATCTTTCAACTTTGCTTTCTCAAGGAACGCATTAAAATTCAACGGAACAACAGCACGAGCCATCTATCTACAATCAACATAAACAAGCAAGATACTATCAGGTACTAAGTTCATGATAAATTTAAGTTCAATTAATCATATTACTTAAGAACTCCCACTTAGATAGACATCCCTCTAATCCTCTAAGTGATTACGTGATCCAAATCAACTAAACCATAACCGATCATCACGTGAGATGGAGTAGTTTTCAATGGTGAACATCGTTATGTTGATCATATCTACTATATGATTCACGCTCGACCTTTCGGTCTCCGTGTTCCGAGGCCATATCTGCATATGCTAGGCTCGTCAAGTTTAACCTGAGTATTCTGCGTGTGCAAAAACTGGCTTGCACCCGTTGTAGATGGACGTAGAGCTTATCACACCCGATCATCACGTGGTGTCTGGGCACGACGAACTTTGGCAACGGTGCATACTCAGGGAGAACACTTCTTGATAATTTAATGAGAGATCATCTTATAATGCTACCGTCAATCAAAGCAAGATAAGATGCATAAAAAGATAAACATCACATGCAATCAATATAAGTGATATGATATGGCCATCATCATCTCGTGCTTGTGATCTCCATCTCCGAAGCACCGTCATGATCACCATCGTCACCGGCGCGACACCTTGATCTCCATCGTAGCATCGTTGTCGTCTCGCCAATCTTATGCTTTCACGACTATCACTACCGTTTAGTAATAAAGTTAAGCATTACATCGCGATTGCATTGCATACAATAAAGCGACAACCATATGGCTCCTGCCAGTTGCCGATAACTTGGTTACAAAACATGATCATCTCATACAATAAAATTCAGCATCATGCCTTGACCATATCACATCACAACATGCCCTGCAAAAACAAGTTAGACGTCCTCTACTTTGTTGTTGCATGTTTTACGTGGCTGCTACGGGCTTAAGTAAGAACCAATCTCACCTACGCATCAAAACCACAACGATAGTTTGTCAAATAGACTCCGTTTTAACCTTCGCAAGGACCGGGCGTAGCCATACTTGGTTCAACTAAAGTTGGAGAGACAGTCGCCCGCAAGCCATCTCTGTGCAAAGCACGTCGAGGGAACCGGTCTCGCGTAAGCGTACGCGTAAGGTTGGTCTGGGTCGTCTCGTCCAACAATACCGCCGAACCAAAATATGACATGCTGGTAGGCAGTATGACTTGTATCGTCCACAACTCACTTGTGTTCTACTCGTGCATATAACATCAACATCAATAACCAGGCTCGGATGCCACTGTTGGGTTTCGTAGTAATTTCAAAAAATTTCCTACGCGCACACAGGATCATGTGATGCATAGCAACGAGAGGAGAGTGTTGTCTACGTACCCAACGCAGACCGACTGCGGAAGCGATGACACGACGTAGAGGAAGTAGTCGTACGTCTTCACGATCCAACCGATCAAGCACCGAAACTACGGCACCTCCGAGTTCGAGCACACGTTCAGCTCGATGACGATCCCCGGACTCCGATCCAGCAAAGTGTCGGGGAAGAGTTTCGTCAGCACGACGGCGTGGTGACGATCTTGATGAACTACAGCAGCAGGGCTTCGCCTAAACTCCGCTACAGTATTATCGAGGAATATGGTGGCAGGGGGCACCGCACACGGCTAAGGAATCGATCACGTGGATCAACTTGTGTCAACTTGTGTGTTTAGAGGTGCCCCTGCCTCCGTATATAAAGGAGCCAAGGGGGGAGGAGGCGCCGGCCAGGAGGAGGTGGCGCAGGAGGAGTCCTACTCCTACCGGGAGTAGGACTCCCCCCCCAATCCTATTCCAACTAGGATTCCCAAGGGGGAAAGAGGGAGAGGGGTGGCCGGCCACCTCTCCTAGTCCTAATAGGACTAGGGGAAGGGGGGAGGCGCGCAGCCCCCTTGGGCTGCCCCTTTCTCCTTTCCACTAAGGCCCATGATGGCCCATATGGCTCCCGGGGGGTTCCGGTAACCTCCCGGTAACCCGGTAAAATCCCGATTTCACCCGGAACACTTCCGATGTCCAAACATAGACTTCCAATATATCAATCTTTATGTCTCGACCATTTCGAGACTCCTCGTCATGTCCGTGATCACATCCGGGACTCCGAACAACCTTCGGTACATCAAAATGCATAAACTCATAATATAACTGTCATCGTAACCTTAAGCGTGCGGACCCTACGGGTTCGAGAACAATGTAGACATGACCGAGACACGTCTCTGGTCAATAACCAATAGCGGGACCTGGATGCCCATATTGGCTCCTACATATTCTACGAAGATCTTTATCGGTCAGACCGCATAACAACATACGTTGTTCCCTTTGTCATCGGTATGTTACTTGCCCGAGATTCGATCGTCGGTATCCAATACCTAGTTCAATCTCGTTACCGGCAAGTCTCTTTACTCGTTCCGTAATACATCATCTCACAACTAACATATTAGTTGTAATGCTTGCAAGGCTTATGTGATGTGTATTACCGAGAGGGCCCAGAGATACCTCTCCGACAATCGGAGTGACAAATCCTAATCTCGAAATACGCCAACCCAACATCGACCATTGGAGACACCTGTAGTACTCCTTTATAATCACCCAGTTACGTTGTGACGTTTGGTAGTACCCAAAGTGTTCCTCCGGTAAACGGGAGTTGCATAATCTCATAGTCATAGGAACATGTATAAGTCATGAAGAAAGCAATAGCAACATACTAAACGATCGGGTGCTAAGCTAATGGAATGGGTCATGTCAATCAGATCATTCTACTAATGATGTGACCTCGTTAATCAAATAACAACTCATTGTTCATGGTTAGGAAACATAACCATCTTTGATTAACGAGCTAGTCAAGTAGATGCATACTAGTGACACTCTGTTTGTCTATGTATTCACACATGTATTATGTTTCCGGTAAATACAATTCTAGCATGAATAATAAACATTTATCATGATTATAAGGAAATAAATAATAACTTTATTATTGCCTCTAGGGCATATTTCCTTCACAAGCAGCCTCGGAGAAGGAGAGGAGAGCAGGTCCTAAACTCCATGAGGCAGGATGCGGTAGCCATAGATATCGAGGAGCCAGAAGGAGCCGATAGGGAGGCGGAGCAGAGACGACTTCTTCATCCTTCGTGCGCTTCTTCGCCTTCCTGATGCATATCTCAAGCAGGCCTGGCGTTCTCTTCCAGGCAAGTTATAGACAAGATTGACTGCTAGGGTTTCTAATCCTTGGTGCTGCAGCATGCCACTTCTGATTCTACCCTCGCCATTGTTGGTGAGGTGCTGGCTGAAGCGCCGGAGTAGCCTTCGAGGACAGAGGGCGGGTTCAAATCTGCCGGAGGAAGGACACAATGGCCATAACTACAGTGAGATATCCAGGAGCAGGATGTAGCAACAGAGAGGGAGAGATGGCTTCTTGATCCTTCGCTGCTTCGCCTTGCCGAGGCATATCTCCCAGGGCGCTGCCTTCAGGCGAGGTTGCATGGAACTATGGACCAGCAGCAACACTTAGGTCAGAGACACATTTGCCTACAGGCCACCATTGCTGACGACTACATTGTGACATGTCATCTCCATCGAGCTCTGACTCATCTTTGGCTCATTAGTTCTTAGGTTTGTGCATGTTCTGGATACCTCAATTTAGTTGCTGCTAGAATTAATGGATGCAGATTGTTCAATTTTTCATTGATGTGCTTAGAGATTTAGATTAATGACACGTCTATGTATTTAAAGTTTAGAGTTGGACAACATAAGCCTACACCGAACATTTAGGGTCCTTATACTAATCGTTTGCATCACTTTTTTTGTTGCACTTCAATTGGATTTATATATCAAGGTTAACCCTATTTAAATTTTTTTAAAATAATTTCTGTATTCATTATAACAAAAATGCATCTGTGTGTATCAAATAAAATATTTGGTGGAGTTGTACAATTATTTACCAAAAAGAAGGTTCATCCTGATGATACCATGTATTGCAAATAGAATACATGAGAATTTATTGTACCACGTACAGGGACACTCAAAAGATTTTTTTCGCAGAAGGTGGAACTCAATAATTATGCAAAGAGTGTAACTGTGGTAAGATTCCAATTGAAAAACTTTATGATTGACCAACTTATATGACATATACTTTTCTTAAATAGCTGTGCCATTTAATTTTTTGGAACTGCTGTAGAATTTAGTAGAATCCATTTTGTTTCTAACAAAACGATGTTGATTTGAGCTAATAATGTCTATATGTACATATCAGCATGGTAAAAGGTACATAAGTAACCCAAAGAACTATGATATATGTCTCCAGTCCAGAAATTTGGATTGTCCAATTGTATACCAATAGGATCGTGAAGAGATTTTAATAGTTATCAGTTCGTGAAGGAAATGCCTACAAGCACATTGTCAATGATTTCAGAACGTACTGTAAATTATCTAGTTGCCCAATGATTTATAGGATGCCAATGGACATTGGATTTATCGAGGACCAGACGCACCGACATGGAGGCAGAGATCGCTCATTTGTCCTTCGCCCTGCTTCTTCCCCTTGCTCATACATTTCCCTCGGGTTCGCTTCCTCCAAGAGCGGATGCATGGAACCATGGAACAGCGGCCATGAACTAGGTCTGAGACACATCCGTTTTCAAGCCGTACCTTAATTTAGTGGCTAGAATTAATGGGTGCAGATTGATGGATCATCGATTAATGTGCTTATAGATTTAGTGTAATGATCATGAGCCTATGTAAATAAAGTTTAGAAAATATTTGGTGGAGTTGAACAACTGTTTTTCGAAAATGAAGGTTTATCCCTGGTGGCTGGCGGTATCATGTATTACAAACACAATTTATTCTGCTTCAACCAAGATGACATTCATTTGAGCTACAAATACATTAGCATTGTAGCACGTACATGAGGAACTCTATTGATGGCTCGGGTGTGTAGACTACTGTACGACATTATAGTATTAAACCAGGATATTGATGCCTTTTTCTTTGGCTTTATTATATTATTAAAACAAGAGTCAAACAAGCCATTATATTCGTTCACATATGCTAATATTATTTGCATCATTTAATCAAAATATTAATGGCTGAGATTTAAAATAATTTACGTATGCCATGTTTTGTCACGTACACATGCAAAAGGTGCACGTACGGGAAGACCAGGCAATACGCTTGGCACATAAAGTACTAAATCAAATTAAGTCAGGCTATGTGAGAATTATGGTCATTGTGCACCTACTTCAGTGACATAAGATTTGGGGTTTGGAGAATCAAACAAAAATCATAAAATCAGGATTGTTGCACCATTTGAAGGCGAAAAAATTGGACAAACAGAAGAAAATCAAGTGACGAATATCGTTAAAACATGCCACTCTAGGAGAATATCATAGCCTCATGGTTAAAGAGGCTCAGAGAAGAGCAAAGAAGAGAAAAAACATTGTGTGTATATTCACAATATGTAACTACACTGAGGCAGCCGTTAATGCATGTCACGGGACAACATTTAAATCTTTTCATATAATTGAGTTGCTCTTTTAATAATATGATATTTAAATATCAAGTTCGTAATTACCATAAAATAATGTAAAGTCCATTAGTTTTGAAAAAAATAGTGGCACCCAATTAATCAACTTTTAATGGTTTACTATGTTTATTTCACCGCGTAGAAAAATAAATAATCAAATGAGAACAAATGGTTGTCTAAGATACATAATAGTAAATAATAGACATCTAGCCGCGCAAATGCGCGGGTGGACCCGCTAGTTCTCATTAAAGGGTGATGCTAAAACATGGTTTAATTCTCTTGATCCTGGTTGTGTGCATAGTCCCCAGGATATGGTTTATTAGTTCTCTGCAAAATATTTCCCTGCTCATAAGAAACATGCTGACTTAAGGGAAATATACAATTTTGTGCAAATTGAAGAAGAGAGTCTCCCACAAGCTTGGGGGAGGCTTCTCTAATTACTTAATGCTTTGCGTGATCATCCTCTCAAGAAAAATGAAATACTTGATATCTTTTATAATGGACTGACCGATGCTTCCAGAGACCACCTGGATAGTTGTGTTGGTTGTGTTTTCAGGGAAAGAACTGTAGATCAAGCTGAATTGCTATTGAATAATATGTTGAGTAATGAAAATGATTGGACACTTCCTGAACCAACTCCTAAGCCAACCCCGAAGAAAAGGGGTATTCTATTTCTCAGTCCTGAAGATATGCAAGAGGCAAAGAAATCTATGAAAGAAAAAGGTATTAAAGCTGAAGATGTTAAGAATTTACCACCTATTTAAGAAATACATGGTCTTGATAACCCGACACAGGTAGTAAAGGTAAATTCTCTCTATAGTTTTGATAAATGTGAAATCCCATCTACTAAGTTTGCTAGCCAATGCTTGGGTGAGTTTGATAATTTTATCGTTAAACAAGAAGACTTCAGTGCTTATGTTGGTAGACAATTGAAACGTAATGCTTATATGATTGAACACTTGAGTGATTATATGTTTAGAGTTAAAGGTGAACTTAAACTTATTAGTAAACATGCTTCTATGGTTACCACTCTAGTAGAACAAGTACTTAAAGCTCAGAATGATTTGCTCAATGAATTAAATAATAAGAAAAATGATAATGTTGTTAGAGTTGTGACTATAGGGCGTAAAAAGACTCAGAAACCTTTGTATCCTAAGGGCCATCCTAAGAGAATTGAGCAAGATTCTCAGAGAATTAATGTTGATGCACCTAGTTCTTCTAAGAAGAAGAAAAAGAAAAATGATAGGACTTTGCTGCTTCTAGTGAACCTGTTGTTGACACACCTGAGAATCCCAATGATATTTCTATTTCTGATGCTGAAACACAATATGGTAATGAACATGAACCTAGTGATAATGTTAATAATGATGTTCATGTTGATGCTCAACCTAGCAATGACAATGATGTAGATATTGAACCTGTTGTTGATCTTGATAACCCACAATCAAAGAATCAATGTTATGATAAGAGAGACTTTGTTGCTAGGAAGCACGTTAAAGAAAGAGAACCATGAGTTTGGAAACCCATGCCTTTTCCTCCTAAACCATCCAAGAAAAAGGATGATGAGGATTTTGAGCGCTTTGCTGAAATGATTAGACCTATCTTTTTGCGTATGCGTTTGACTGATATGCTTAAAATGAATCCTTATGCTAAGTATATGAAAGATATTGTTACAAATAAAAGAAAGATACCGGAAGCTGAAATTTCCACCATGCTTGCTAATTACACTTTTAAAGGTGGAATACCAAAGAAACTTGGAGATCCAGGAGTACCAACTATACCATGCTCCATTAAGAGAAACTATGTTAAAACTGCTTTATGTGATCTCGGAGCCGGTGTTAGTGCTATGTCTCTCTCTTTATATCGTAGACTTGAATTGAATAAGTTGACACCTACTGAAATATCTTTGCAAATGGCTGATAAATCAACCTCTATACATGTCGGTATTTGTGAGGATGTGCCTATTGTGGTTGCAAACGTTACTATTTTAACGGACTTTGTTATTCTTGATATTCCCAAGGATGATAGTATGTCTATTATTCTTGGAAGACCCTTTTTGAATACTGCAAGGGCTGTTATTGATTGCAACAAAGGCAATGTCAGTTTTCATGTTAATGGTAATGAGCATACGGTACACTTTCTCATGAATCAACCTCAAGTACACAGTATCAATTCTATTGGAAAAACTTCAACAATTACAATTGGAGGTTTTGAATTTCCTCTTCCTACTGTCAAGAAGAAATATGATATTCTTATTGATGGGGACGTGCATATCCCCGTTGAGGTAACCTAGTGTTATTCGAAATTTCTTCGGTTTCATGCGATTCGGAATGAGTTTGTTAACAAGACTTGATCAACCTTGTTAGTTGATTCCTTTTGATGAGCATGAGATGGATGAAGTTAGAAAGCACAAATCTTTGTACCCTCCTTTTACTTTCCGTTATTTAGATTAAATAAAGCAAAAATAGTATTTTCTGTCTGATTTCTGAATTAACCTTGCAATAAAAAATACCCCGAAAATAAAAGTTCTCCAAATGTCCTAAAAAATTAATATATTTTTCTAGAATATTTAAGTATTATTGGCATTGAGAACACACCGGGGGGCCTCACCATGTGCCCACGAGGGTGGAGGGTGCACCCTACCTTCCTGGGCGCGCCCCCTGCCTCATGGGCCCCACGTGGGCCCCCTCCACTTATTCTTCCACCCACACACTTTGTCTTCCTCCAGAAAAAATCCTCCACCAGCTCAAACCCGAGTTCTAGCTCATCTTGCTGCCATTTTCGATCTCCTTGCTCAAAGCTCCATTCACAAAACTACTTTGGGGGATTGTTCTTCGGTATGTGACTCCTCCAATGGTCCAATTAGTTTTTGTTCTAGTGCTTTATTTATTGCAAATTCTTGTTGCTTAGGTGACACTGTTCTTGAGCTTGCATGTCAAATTTATATGGTCCCAAGTAGTTTTAATGCATGATATGGCCTCTAGGCACTTGTAGGAGTAGTTCACTACAAAAAAAATACACTTCTGTGATGATAAGTGTTTGTCACAGTAGGTCGCGTTTTTTGTCATGCATGTACATCCATGACGATTTTATGACAGAATCAAGATAGTCATACCTATGTTGTCGTAGAAGTGTTCCATGACATTACCAAAATTATCATCACGGAAGTGTCCACTTCCATGATGATAAATTGCGCGTCACAGAAGTGCTTTCGTCAAGGGTGACCGACACATGGCATCCACCGTAATGGAACGCCGTTAAGCTATCGGGTCTAGTTTTGGATCCGATAACCCGTTAACAGTCCGGACCAATGGGGATTTTCCACGTGTAAAATCATCATTCGCCGGAGGAAACACATGTTGCCTCAACGTTGGGACAGATGCCATCCACTCATTGGACAGGAGGCGCCTATGATAGGTCGACACGTGGCACGGCCCAACAGTGGCCCATTCTGGTGAAAAAGGCACGGCCCAACAGTTGGTTTCTTCTTAGACTTTCTGACGGTCTTCTTGGCAGCTCTCGCAGCAGCTCTGGCTTTTTTAGCAGCTTCATGGTCATATTTGGCTTTCCAGAAGTCAGATTTGGCCTGCGGAAAGATAACATGTTGAAGTTCATGTGGTATCTAAACTGCTGGAGGAAAAAAGAAGTCAAAAAGATTTACCTTTGGCACCGGGTTAAGCTTGCAGAAAGGATTCAAACCCACTAAGCTGCAATCTTCGTATTTGCTATTGACAAATGTGGTTGCCACTTCAACGATGGCTTCTTCGGTCAGACGCAGGGAGCTATGACGTAGGGGATCATCAGTTCCTTCGGCATATGAATACATTAAGTCGGGTCGGTGGCTTAAAGGTATAATCCGCCATGTGACCCAGCAGCGGATCAAGTCAACTCCAGTCAAGCCATTTCCTAGCAAGGCTTGAACTCTTCGGATTCTAGGGACAAGTTTCTTGCGTTTGGCAGGAGTAAGCTTATCAGGGAGTTGGTATTTCATGTCAAGGCGATCAACGCGATAACCCGGCATTGGACTTTCATCAGACGGTGAGGTATCTTTGCAATAGAACCATGTTTGATTCCATTCCTTGGGATGGCTGGGCAGGACTACTAGAGGGAAGACGGCATCTCGTCTGTGTTGAATTGAAATCCCACCAAGTTCCAAGCTAGGACCATTGGTCTACTCGTTCTGGCGGTTCAGGTAGAAGTATTCTCTAAAGAGTTCAACAGTAGGCTCTTCTTGAAGGTAAACTTCACAGAAAAGTTGGAAGTTACAGATGTTTGATACGGAATTGGGTCCGATGTCTTGCGGATGAAGTTTGAAAAATTGCAGAACATCTCTAAAGAATTTTGAGTCGGGCGGCGAGAAGCCCCGGTTCATATGATCAGTGAAGACGATAATTTCACCGTCCTTCGGCTGAGGTCTCTCTTCAGCCGGGTCAGGAGCACGATAATGCATGACACTTTTTCTGGTAAGTATCCCATAGTGACAAAATCCTTCAAAGTACTCTCGGTGACTGTGGAAGGAACCCAGTTGCAAGTTGTCATCGTCTTTGGTGGCATGGTGAAAGGACAATCTAAAAGGAAATAATTGGCCGGCTCAAATCATTTGATGGGATTGCAAGTTAATGACTACAATACATGTTTATAATGGCAGCTTAAGTGAGGGCTAATGATATATGAAGTAAAGATAAGCCGGCAGAGTAAGCCGCCATGGCTAAGATATTCGAGAATTGCCGAAAGCAAAATTGGTTAAGTACGGGGACAAATAGATTCCGCGGATTGAGGTTACAAATTTGGATCTACCGTTGTTCAGAAAAAAGAGAGAATAAATTCATCTACAAAAGGTGACAGTGGAAAAATAGAAGAGCCCTAGAGGATATCTGTCGTGGTGGGTATATAATCTGATATTAAAGCAAGTGCTAAAACTACTACCACGCAAGATTCCCATGGTTTTTGGATCTAATATATGGATCTAAACAAGGAAAAAGAAGGACGGTGACGAACATGGATGAACATCGATGGGCACCGACAAACCCTAATGGCAGATTTGTGACGAAGAAAGGAAGGCTTACTGGTGCTGTTAGAATAGTGGAATGGCGCCGGATTTCTCTGGTCCACTCAGGGCAATGCAGCGGCCGGAGTCGAGGACAAGGACGGAGGTCGACGGCAGCAAGGTTCATGCGGGACGATGCATTGTGAGGAGGAACAAAGGAGAAGGAGAAGAATGCAAGATGACCTCATGGTCCTATTTATAAGGAGGCGGGAAAACAGGCAGGCGCGAAAGACAAGGAGGCCGAATGATGGTTATCTAGCTAATAGGATGCCTCAATTTTCGGGAAGACATTAAGATAAAGATTCGTTAAATATGACGTTGTGGCGGGTTCCCGAAATTCTTGGAGATGACGTCATAGCGGGTTACAAAGTTTTTGCAGCGGATATGGAAGGATTTTTCAAAGTCTTGGAGATTGACATGAACAAGTTCAAATCAACCTGGGGCCTAATGTTGGGGATATAACTATTAGGTATGACCCGCCTAGGAGGGGTCGGGTCATCCCTATGACGACTCATCACAATGAAGCCCAAGACCATATGGCGATTCATAGGTAGGCTTAATAGAGGGCCCAGACCCGAAGGCGGCTTAAGGCCCATAGATATAAACCGCCATGTATGTAAAGCTTGTATTGTAAGGTATATAAGAAAGGTCACCGAGCCGGATACGCCATACAAGCCGGCCGGGACTCTAAGGGCTGCAGGGCGTCAACTCGTGTATATAAGGGGACGACCCAGCGGCGTCTTAGGACAAGAAACAAGAGATCGAGAGCCAAGTCAAGCGTATTCGGTCCCTGCTCATCGAAACCCTAGCAATACCAACTACAAACTGGACTAGGCTTTTACCTCCATCGTAAGGGGCCGAACCAGTATAAACTCCTCGTGTCATTTGTCCTGACTAACCCCTTTAAGCTAACCTCAACGTGATGGCTCCATGACTAAGTCCTCACGCTAGGACATCTGCCATGACAATTCCACGACAGGCGCCGTTGTCGGGGAGCATAGCTCTATTCTTTGAGTCACTTGGGATTTATATCTACTGATCACTATGAAGAACTTGAAAGATAAAAGAACCAAGATTTTTCCCTCAACTACAAGGGGAGGTAAGGAACTGCCATCTAGCTCTGCACTTGATTCACCTTCTGTTTTGAGTAAACTTGTGACACCTACTCCTGCTATTCATTCTGATATGTCGCATGTTATTGATGATGCCACTTATGCTTTGCATGATATTTATGATGAAACTACTTCTATGCTTGATAATACTGTGCCACTAGGTGAATTTCTTGATGAACAACTTGCTAGGGTTAGAGAGAATGAAATTATTAAAACTAATAATATTGATGAAAACGATGATGAAGATTCTCCCCCTAGATATGAATTGCCTGTTGTGCCTAGGGTTATGTTATGGATGAAGAAACTGCTAGAGACTTTTTAGCTTGCAATGATAGATATGATCTTAAGAAATTATTAGCTAAGCTTAAAGAAAAATCTTTGAATGCTAGAATGAAATATGACCCTGCTTTTGCTACTTCACCTATCTGTATTTCTGATAAGGATTATGATTTCTCTGTAGATCCTGAGATAATTACGTTGCTTGAATCTGATCCTTTCTATGTCTATGAATATGAAACTATTGTGGCACATCTTACTAAATTAAATGATATAGCCACCCTATTCACTAATGATAAGAAAACTCGCTACTATTATATCCTTAAGTTATTTCCGTTCTCATTAAAGGCTGATGCTAAAACATGGTTTAATTCTCTTGATCCTGGTTGTGTGCGTAGTCCCCAGGATATGATTTATTACTTCTCTGCTAAATATTTCCCCGCTCATAAGAAACATGCTGACTTAAGGGAAATATATAATTTTGTGCAAATTGAAGAAGAGAGTCTCCCACAAGCTTGGGGGAGGCTTCTCCAATTACTTAATGCTTTACCTGATCATCCTCTCAAGAAAAATGAAATACTTGATATCTTTTATAATGGACTAACCAATGCTTCCAGAGACCACCAAGATAGTTGTGCTGGTTGTGTTTTCAGGGAAAGAACTATTGATCAAGCTGAATTGCTATTGAATAATATGTTGAGTAATGAAAATGATTGGACACTTCCTGAACCAACTCCTAAGCCAACTCCAAAGAAAAGGGGTATTCTATTTCTCAGTCCTGAAGATATGCAAGGGGCAAAGAAATCTATGAAAGAAAAGGGTATTAAAGCTGAAGATGTTAAGAATTTACCACCTATTAAAGAAATACATGGTCTTGATAACCCGACACAGGTCATGAAGGTAAATTCTCTCTATAGATTTGATGAAGGTGATATTCCTCGTAATAAGTCTGCTAGCCAATGTTTAGATGAGTTTGATAATTTTATGGTTAAACAAGAAGACTTCAATGCTTATGTTGGTAGAGAATTGAAACATAATGCTTCTATGATTGAACACTTGAGTGATTATATGTCTAGAGTTAAAGGTGAACTTAAACTCATTAGTAAACATGCTTCTATGGTTACCACTCAAGTAAAACAAGTACTTAAAGCTCAGAATGATTTGCTCAATGAATTAAATAATAAGAAAAATGATAATGATGTTAGAGTTATGACTAGAGGGGGTAAAATGACTCAGGAACCTTTGTATCCTGAGGGCCACCCATGAGAATTGAGTAAGATTCTCAGAGAACTAATGCTGATGCACCTAGTTCTTCTAAGAAGAAGAAAAAGAAAAATGATAGGACTTTGCATGCTTCTAGTGAACCTCTTGTTGACACATCTAAGAATCCCAATGATATTTCTATTTCTGATGCTGAAACACAATCTGGTAATGAACATGGACCTAGTGATAATGTTAATGATGATGTTCATGTTGATGCTCAACCTAGTAATAACAATGATGTAGAGATTGAACCTAATGTTGATCTTGATAACCCATAATTAAAGAATCAACGTTATGATAAGAGAGACTTCATTTCTAGGAAGCATGATAAAGAAAGAGAACCATGGGTTCAGAAACCCATGCCTTTTCCTCCTAAACCATCCAAGAAAAAGGATGATGAGGATTTTGAGCGCTTTGCTTAAATGATTAGACCTGTCTTTTTGCGTATGCGGTTGACTGGTATGCTTAAAATGAATCCTTATGCTAAGTACATGAAAGATATTGTTACAAATAAAAGAAAGATACCGGAAGCTGAAATTTCCACCATGCTTGCTAATTATACTTTTAAAGGTGGAATACCTAAGAACTTGGAGATCCAGGAGTACCAACTATACCATGATCCATTAAGAGAAACTATGTTAAAACTGCTTTATGTGATCTTGGAGCCGGTGTTAGTGTTATGCCTCTCTCTTTATATCATAGACTTGACTTGAATAAGTTGACACCTACTGAAATATCTTTGCAAATGGTTGATAAATCAACTGCTATACATGTCGGTATTTGTGAGGATGTGCTTGTTGTGGTTGCAAACGTTACTATTCTAACAGACTTTGTTATTCTTGATATTCCCGAGGGCGATAGTATGTCCATTATTCTTGGAAGACCCTTCTTGAATACTGCAGGGGTTATTATTGATTGCAACAAAGGCAATGTCACTTTTCATGTTAATGGTAATGAGCATACGGTACACTTTCCGAGGAAACAACCTCAAGTCCACAGTATTAACTCTATTGGAAAATTTTCAACGATTACTATTGGAGGTTTTGAATTTCCTGTTCCTACTGCCAAGAAGAAATATGATATTGTTATTATTGGGGATGTGCTTATCCCAGTTGAGGTAACCTAGTGTTATTCGAAATTTCTCCGGTTTCATGCGAATCGGAATGAGTTTGTGTAACGCCCCAAGACCGGAGCTCCAGTTGCCTTCCATGTTTTCCGATTTGTGTATCTTTTGCTGTCGGATGTGACAAGTCCAGCCGGTCTAGGACCACCTCAAGTTCGACTACACAAAACTCCAAGTCCGAAGACTACCATGGCCATGATCTCGCCCAGTACCACTATGGGTTCGTCAACACCGCAAGTACCCTTTTGATTGCCAGGACCGAGACCCCAAGTTTGGCTACGTGTTGCTGCTCTGATCGAGACCGCCAAGTACCATGATGGACCGTCAAGTTCCACAAGATACTAAGTACCGCTACCCTCGACCCGAACATCTATGAACCCTGTATGTCGCGACCGTTGCCAAAGACCATCGGGTGAACAACTACCGTCGCCATGAGAAGGACAACTTCCCACAACGACCCGTGAACAACTACTTCCATGACGACCATGTACCACTACCGTCGCGAGAACACCTACTTCCTTTACCGAACTCGAACCACTTCGTAATTGCACTTTTGGGAAGGTATAACCACCGGAGCGATGCCTGTGAACCCTATGCATGTGATGTATTTTATGAGATACCCATGTTTGCACCATGGTCGAATCGTTGCTTGCTCGGTCCTCCTCGTTTTCCGCTAACCCGTGGAAACCCGGTTACCGGGATCACCCCACCATCTTGCATGACACGCTCACATCACTTTTCCTTTTGCACCGGTATCTCCGTGAGCTACCGGAACCGATATGTTGCCGTGGCATCATTTTCGGATTTGTTGCCGTGGCACCCCTTTCTTTCCACCACGGTGACAAATGCTTCATAATGCTCTTGTCAACTTTTAATAAAAATTGCATAAACTTGTCCATGACATCGCATCATGATAACAACAATTAAAAATGTTTAAATTGTTGTTGCAATAAATTACTAAGGCATATGGGGATTTACCGGATTCGTTATTTGTTATATCTGGTCCCATTTAAATTGTTTAGATGGTGTAGTTTGTTATGCCTCACCTCTTGCCATGTTTAACAACATTTAATATTGTTGGGTACCTAAACGATAGAGAACTAAATAATTGATGTGGTGTTCTGTCAATATGCAACTCGTTGCATATTGAGCTCCACTTAACTTGTAGTTTTGTTTGTGCCCTTTGCCATGCCATGCATATTTAAACCGGACATGCGTCATACTTGGTTTTGCATCATGCTATGTTTATGTGGTGGTTGTTTACTATGTTGTTTGCTTCTTTCCGGTGTTGCTCCTTCGGGTTAGTTCCGGTAATGTCGTGTTTGTGAGGATCCGTTCAACTACGTCCGCTTTGTCTTCTTCATGGACTCGTTCTTCTTCCTTGCGGGATCTCAGGCAAGATGACCATACCCTCGAAATCACTTCTATATTTGCTTGCTAGTTGCTCGCTCTTTTGCTATGCCTATGTCGTGATACCTACCACTTGCTTATCATGCCTCCTATATTGTTGAGCCAAGCCTCTAACCCACCTTGTCCTAGCAAACCATTGTTTGTCTATGTTACCGCTTTGCTCAGCCCCTCTTATAGTGTTGTTAGTTGCAGGTGAAGATTGAAGTTTGTTCCTTGTTGGAACATGGATTTTTGTTGGGATATCACAATATCTCTTATTTAATTAATGCATCTATATACTTGGTAAAGGGTGGAAGGCTCGGCCTTATGCCTGGTGTTTTGTTCCACTCTTGCCGCCCTAGTTTCCGTCATATCGGTGTTATGTTCCCGGATTTTGCGTTCCTTACACGGTTGGGTTATAATGGGAACCCCTTGATAGTTCGCCTTGAATAAAACTCCTCCAGCAATGCCCAACATTGGTTTTACCATTCGCCACCTAGCCTTTTCTTTCCCTTGGGTTCTGCAGCCTCAAGGGTCATCTTTATTTAAACCCCCCTGGGCCAGTGCTCCTCTGAGTGTTTGTCCGACCGAGTAGACTGCGGGGCCACCTCGGGGCAACTTGAGGGTTGGTTTTACTCGTAGGATGTCTCATCTGAGTGTGCCCTGAGAACGAGGTATGTGCAGCTCCTATCGGGATTTGACGGCACATTCGGGCGGTGTTGCTGAACTTGTTTTACCATTGTCGAGGATGTCTTGTAACCGGGATGCCGAGTCTGATCGGATTGTCTTGGGAGAAGGAATATCCTTCGTTGACCGTGAGAGCTTGTGATGGGCTAAGTTGGGACACCCCTGCAGGGATTGAACTTTCGAAAGCCGTGCCCGCGGTTATGGACAGATGGGAATTTGTTAATGTCCGGTTGTAGAAAACCTTGACACTTAACTTAATTAAAATGCATCAACCGTGTGTGTAACTGTGATGGTCTCTTTCCGGCGGAGTCCGGGAAGTGAACACGGTGTTGGAGTTATGCTTGACATAGGTTGTTCTAGGATCACTTCTTGATCATAGTTTCTCGAACGTGCTTTGCCTTCTCTTCTCGCTCTCATTTGCGTATGTTAGCCACCATATATGCTAGTGCTTGCTGCAGCTCCACCTCATACCTTTTCCCTACCTATAAGCTTAAATAGTCTTGATCGCGAGGGTGTGAGATTGTTGAGTCCCCGTGACTCATAGATACTTCCAAAACCAGCTTGCAGGTGCTGAGGATACCGTGCAGATGACCCAACCAAGCTCAAGGAGGAGCTCGATGAAGATCTTGTCCTTTGTGTTGCTTCGTTCTAGTTGATCAGTAGTGGAGCCCAGTTGGGGTCGATCGGGGATCTGTGTAGCATTTGGGGTAGTCTTCTTTCATTTTGGTTCCGTAGTCGGACCTTGAGTGTATCTGGATGATGTAATGCTTTATTCATGTATTGTGTGAAGTGGCGATTGTAAGCCAGCTATGTATCCTTTTCCCCTTATTGTATTACATGGGTTGTTGTGAAGATTACCTCACTTGTGACATTGCTTTCAATGCGGTTATGCCTCTAAGTCATGCTTCGACACGTGGGAGATATAGCCACATCGAGGGCGTTACAGTTTGTTAACAAGACTTGATCAACCTTATTAGTGGATTCCTTTTGATGAGCATGAGACGGATGAAGTTAGAAAGCACAACCTTTTGTACCCTCTTTTTACTTTCTGTTATTTAGATTAAATAAAGTAAAAATAGTATTTTCTGTCTGCCTTCTGAATTATCCTTGCAATAAAAAAATACCCCGAAAATAAAAGTTCTCCAAATGCCCTGAAAATTTAATATGAATTTTTCTAGAATATTTGAGAATTATTGGCACTGAGAACACACCAGGGGGGGCACCATGTGCCCACGAGGGTGGAGGGCGTGCCCCCTGCCTCGTGGACCCCACGTAGGTCCCCTCCACTTATTCTTGCACCCACACACTTCGTCTTCCTCCAGAAAAAATCATCCACCAGCTCAAACCCGAGTTCTAGCTCATCTTGCTGCCATTTTCGATCTCCTTGCTCAAAGCTCCATTCACAAAACTGCTTTGGGAATTGTTCTTCGGTATGTGACTCCTCCAATGGTCCAATTAGTTTTTGTTCTAGTGCTTTATTTATTGGAAATTTTTACTGCTTAGGTGACCCTGTTCTTGAGCTTGCATGTCAAATTTATGTGGTCAAAATTAGTTTTAATGCATGATATGGCCTCTAGGCACTTGTAGGAGTAGTTGCTATCAATCTTGTTGAGTTTGGTTCACTTTTATTTTGAGTTATTAAAAATTTCAGAAATTTTTCAGAGGAATAAATATGTTTAGGAAAATGTACCAAGGTGGTTCCTCAAAGAAGCAAGGACCCAGGCCCGCGATATGTGAGCTGGACTATGAACTACCAAGAGAAGCTCAAGTGCAACCTTGTGAATGGCCGTCAGAAGATTTTATGGTCCAAGCAGGAATTAAGGAGGAATTCGGCGCGTATGTGCGTAATGCTGAACTTGAGGGCTTCGTGTCAGATAAGTGTCCCCAATATTATCACCTAACGGATTCCTTTGTGAGAAGATTTAAATTTACATCATCACGCAATTCTCACACTGTCCTGTTCGATCTCTATGATAAATCTTATACCATGGACTTAGAAGATTTTAATACTGCTTGTAAACTCCCGCGGTGGGGTAGTGTTAGTGAACCTCGCAAATCTGAATTTAAAGAATTTCTTGCTAGTATCACTATGGGAGAATCTAGAGAAATAACACAAGCTACCATAGGGGCATTCATTTTCCTGCCATATATTATTTTGCTCTCTTTATAGGTAGATGCATCAATGGTAAGGATGAGGCATGTCACCTATGTGTCCCCGATCTTAGTGTTCTCAAAAGTGTTGTATTAGGAGATAAACAATACAATTTGGGGGCCATTGTTGCATGTAGGTTGCATAATAACAGTATTATTGGAGACTTGTTCGGTGGAATTTATGCAACCCGTTTAGCTAATTTTCTTGAGATACCCATACATGAGAATGATATTGAATTGCCTCCTGCTTATCTAGATTATAATGCTATGGTTCGTCATCGGTTTGTTGAGAGGAACGATCAGTTCCTCCAGTACCGACTAATCTTTGACAGACGGCGCACCGTCCATGTTGCTCTCCCTGCTCCTGCTTTCTTTGACTTTCAGACAAAAGGGAGATATGTTATAACCAGGGAGGAGGCGAACGAGTATGAGAGGAGGACGGAGGCAGCTCACCTCCAAGCTGCAGCTCGTCAGGCAGTAGCTGCTGCATCTCAGTACGACCCCAGCTACAACTTTGGATTTCCACCAGGCCAGCCGTGGCCATAGACCAACTTAGGCCAAAATCCTAAGCTTGGGGGAGTACGTATCTCTCGCCGACATTACATTCATGTTCACACACTCATGCCAGTTGTTGGTGCTCATACTTTTTCATTGTATCATCCATGCTAGTTTAATTTCCTTTTTAGCCTTCTTCTTGTGTGTTTGAAAAACCTTAAGAAAAACCAAAAAAATTAGTTGTAGCTTTTAGCTAGTTTATTTTCCATGCCTATAGTAGTAGTCATTAAAAAGAAAACTCAAAAGGATTTCTCGTTCTTCTTTTTCTTGTTGGGAGCTTTCCCGTGTAAATAGTTTTGTTTCTTTTCTTTCCTTTGGGGGTCGAGAGGAGAAGACCATGATGTAAATGTTGAGTGGCTCTCATATGCATTATTGTTGATCTAACAAAGAGCCCATATTACCTTGTCTTCTCCCTTGAATTGAATGCTTGCAGATTCCAGCTTAGTCCAATGCGTGTGCACTATTATTATTATCCACACTATTCGGTTGTGCAAGTGAAAGGAAATAATGACGATATATAATGGACTGATTGAGATGAGAGAAGCTGGTATGAACTCGACCTCTCTTGTTTTTGTAAATATGATTAGTTCATTGTTCCTAATTTAGCCTATTATGAATGAAACATGTTTGCAATGACAATTAGAGATTATAGTTGCTCATGACATGCTTAATTTGCTAGGAGTTTATAATGGTTTACCTTGCGTGCCAACATGCTATTAAAATGGTTATGATGTGGTATGATAGGGTGGTATCCTCCTTTGAACGATACGAGTGGCTTGACTTGGCACATGTTCACGCATGTAGTTGAAACAAAATCAACATAGCCTCCATGATATTTATGTTCATGGTGAATTATATCCTACTCATGCTTGCATTCAGTGTTGATTAATTTTAATGCATGTTCATCACTGTTGTCGCTCTCTAGCTGGTCGCTTCCCAGTCTCTTTCTAGCCTTCACTCGTACTAAGCGGGAATACTACTTGTGCATCCAACTCCATAAGCCCCAAAAGTCATTCCATATGAGTCCACCATACCTTCCTATATGCGGTATCTACCTGCCGTTCCAAGTAAATTTGTATGTGCCAAACTCTAAACCTTTAATTGAAATTCTGTTTTGTATGCTCGAATAGCTCATGTATCAACTAGGGTTGTCTATATCTTCCATGCTAGGCGGGTTATACTCAAGAGGAGTGGACTCCGCTCCTCACTCAAGAGAAAATGGCTGGTCACCGGGATGCCCAGTCCCATGCTCAAACCAAATCAAAATAATTGCAAACAAAACTCCCCCAGGATTGCTGTTACTTGGAGGCACCCGTTGTTTCGGGCAAGCCATGGATTGATGCTTGTTGGTCGTGGGGGAGTATAAACTTTACCATTCTGCTTGGGAACCGCCTATAATGTGTGTAGCATGGAAGATATCGAGATCTCTCAGTTGTTATGTTGACAATGAAAGTATACCGCTCAAAATATTATTCATCTCTATTTCAAAACTGAGCTCTTGCACCTCTACAAATCCCTGCTTCCCTCTGCGAAGGGCCTATCTATTTACTTTTATGTTGAGCCATCATCCTCTTATTAAAAAGCACCAGTTGGAGCACATGCTGTCATTTGCATGTATTATTGTTAGTTTACATTGAGTATGAATTGACTGGATCTCCTTTACCATGAATTACAACTTCCAGTCAGCCCTGGATCTTCAGGGGTGCTCCGCATTTATGTTTTGTGGTCTCAGAAAGGGCTAGCGAGATACCATCTTGTTATATCATATTATGATTGTTTTGAGAAAGTGTTGTCATCCGAGATTTATTATTATTGCTCGCTAGCTGATTATGCCATTGATATGAGTAAACATGAGACCTAAGTGTTATTGTAAATATGGTTAGTTCATAATCTTTGCTAAAAACTTGAATGATGGCTTTACATATTTACAACAACAAGAGCAAACAGAGTTTGTAAAAGTTTTTCTTTATCACTTTTAGTTTGTCAACTGAATTGCTTGAGGACAAGCAAAGGTTTAAGCTTGGGGGAGTTGATACATCTCCAATGTATCTACTTTTCCAAACACTTTTGCCCTTGTTTTGGACTCTAACTTGCATGATTTGAATGGAACTAACCCGGACTAACGTTGTTTTCAGCAGAATTGCCATGGTGTTATTTTTGTGCAGAAATAAAAGTTCTTGGAATGACCTGAAAATCAACGGAGAATATTTTTGGAATATATAAAAAATACTGGCGGAAGAATCAAGGCCAGGGGGGCCGCACCCTATCCATGAGGTGGGGGCGCGCCCCTGCCTCGTGGGCCCCCTGACGCTCCACCGGCCTCAACTCCAACTCCATATATTCACGTTCGGAGAGAAAAAATCAGAGAGAAGGATTCATCATGTTTTACGATACGGAGCCACCACCAAGCCCTAATCTCTCTCAGGAGGGCTGATCTGGAGTCCGTTCGGAGCTCCGGAGAGGGGAATCCGTCGCCATCGTCATCATCAACCTTCCTCCATCACCAATTTCATGATGCTCACCGCTGTGCGTGAGTAATTCCATCATAGGCTTGCTGGACGATGATGGGTTGGATGAGATTTATCATGTAATCAAGTTAGTTTTGTTAGGGTTTGATCCCTAGTATCCACTATGTTCTAAGATTGATGTTGCTATGACTTTGCTATGCTTAATGCTTGTCACTAGGGCCCGAGTGCCATGATTTCAGATTGAACCTATTATGTTTTCATGAATATATGTGAGTTCTTGATCCTATCTTGCAAGTCTATAGTCACCTATTATGTGTTATGATCCGTTAACCCCGAAGTGACAATAATCGGGATACTTACCGGTGATGACCGTAGTTTGAGGAGTTCATGTATTCACTAAGTGTTAATGCTTTGGTCTGGTACTCTATTAAAAGGAGGCCTTAATACCCCTTAGTTTCCAATAGGACCCCGCTACCACGGGAGGGTAGGAAAAAAGATGTCATGCAAGTTCTTTTCCATAAGCATGTATGACTATATTCGGAATACATGCCTACATTACATTGGTGAACTAGAGCTATTTCTGTGTTACTCTGTGTTATAACTATTGCATAAGGAATCACATCTGACATAATTATCCATCATTGATCCATTGCCTACGAGCTTTTCACATATTGATCTTCGCTTATTTACTTTTCCGTTGCTACTATTACAATCACTATAAAACCAAAACTATTACTTTTGCTACCATTACCGCTACTATCATATTAATTTGCTACTAAATACTTTGCTGCAGATATTAAGTTTCCAGGTGTGGTTGAATTGAAAACTCAGCTGCTAATACTTGACAATATTCTTTGGCTCCCCTTGTGTCGAATCAATAAATTTGGGTTGAATACTCTACCTCGAAAACTGTTGCGATCCCCTATACTTGTGGGTTATCAATCCTCTTTCGATAAGTAAGAGTGTCGAACCCAATGAGGAGCTAAAGGTAGAACAAATATTCCTTCAAGTTCTATCGACCACCGATACAACTCTACGCATGCTTAACGTTCGCTTTACCTAGAACAAGTATGAAAATAGAAGTACTTTGTAGGTGTAACAGGATAGGTTTGCAAGAATATAAAGAGCATGTAAATAAAAACTAGGGGCTGTTTTATGTAAAGAAGCAATAAATTTAGTATAGCGAGTGTGGAAAAGTGGTGGTAGGAGTTGCGAAATTGTCCCTAAGCAATTGACTACGTTACTAGACCGATAGCAAGTTTTATGTGGGAGAGGCCACTGCTAGCATGCCATCCCTGACTTGGAATTCTATGCACTTATGATTGGAACTATTAGCAAGCATCTGCAACTACTAACGTTCATTAAGGTAAAACCCAACCATAGCATTAAGATATATTGGTCCCCCTTCAATCCCGTATGCATCAATTTCTATGCTAGGTTGAAGCTTCTATCACTCTTGCCCTACATGGTCCTATCTACATACAACTAATCCTATGGTGTGATCCTCGCACGCGCTCATTTGATGGGCACCAAAGGACAGCAACATAACCACAAGCAAATTAAACCAATCATAACAATTCACCAATTACCGATAGAACAACGAAAATCTACTCAGACATCATAGGATGGCAACACATCATTGGATAATAATATGAAGCATAAAGCACCATGTTCAAGTAAAGGGTACGGCGGGTTGCGGGAGATTGGACCGTTGTATATAGATTGGGGAAGGTGATGAAGATGTTGGTGAAGATGACGGAGGTGTTGGTGTAGATTGCGGTGATGATGATGGCCCCGACGGTGTTCTGGCGCCACCAGGAGAGAGGGGGAGAGGGCCCCCTTCTTCTTCTTCTTCCTTGACCTTCTCCCTAGATGGGAGAAGGGTTTCCCCTCTGGTCCATGGCCTCCATGGCGGCGGAGGGGCGAGAGCCCCTCCGAGATTGGATATGTCTCTCTGTTTCTACACTTCAGATTCTGGCCTTTCACCGTTTCTTATATGCTCGGAGATCTGTAACTCCGATTGGGCTGAAATTTTAACACAATTTCTATCCGGATATTGGCTTTCTTGTGGCGAAAGAAGGGAACCAACCGCCTTATGGGGTGGCCATGAGGGCCCAGGGCGCGCCTGACCCCCTAGGGCGCGCCCCCTGCCTCGTTGCCCCCTCGGGCATCGTCTCACGTTGATTCTTCTTTCCAAAAATCACATATATTCCAAAAAAAATCTCCGCCAGTTTTTATCCCGTTTGGACTCTGTTTGATATGGATTTTCTGCGAAACAAAAAACATGCAACAAACAGCAACTGGCACTGGGCACTGTATCAATATGTTAGTCCCAAAAATAGTATAAAAAGTTGCCAAAAGTATATGATAGTTGTAGAATATTGGCATGGAACAATCAAAAATTATAGATACGACGGAGACGTATCACTTCTTTAAAGGAGCACTGGAAAATTCAAGAAGGTCATGTCGAACTGGGTCCGGCAGTGGGACGTCATCCATATAGAACCATTTCGGAGACCACTGTGGGTATACCTCTTTGGGAGTTCCTATGAGGTATCCGGATCTGGCTATACGCCATACTTCGGCACCGCCCACTTCAAATATGGAGCCTCCTCGATGGCGGGGAACGAGGCAAAAGAACTTCCTCCATAGTTCAAAATGGGCCTCAATGCCTAAGAACAGTTCGCAAAGGGCAACGAAACCTGAGATGTGCAGAATCAAACCTGGGGTGAGGTTGTGCAGTTGGATGTCGTAAAATTCCAGTAGGCCCCTGAGAAAGGGATGGATTGGAAATTCAAGGTCCCGCAACATGAATGGGACAAAGCACACCCTCTCCTCCTTATTGGGGTTGGGGAAGTTCTCAGCCATCACATCCTTGCCGATTGAGGCCAATCCCTCTCAAACGGAGACTAGATCTGCGAGGGGAAGATAGCCCTGCGTCTGGAGTTAACTCAGCTGAAGATGAGGCACTGAGCAACTCTTCCAATCACCCTCTTGAGGGACATGGGGGTGCGAAGAGGAGCCTGGGGCATTGGCCATATTGGAAGGATTTTTCATAGCTAATCTTGACGATTTTTCTTTTGCGTGATGTGAGATGGCATTTGGGGATCTAAATCTCCTTATATAGATGTCGTCCGAGCGTGATGAGGGGATTATTTGCAAGAAATCATGGACCGTTCGTATTCACCTGGCGTGTGGAAATCGAAGCGACAACGAGAAGAAGTCATAAAGACAAAACATAGAGGTCAGAACCAGACTATCGTTGGTCTGAAGTATAATGAAGAACCCGCCTTGCAAAGCCGAAGACATAAGTCGGATACTACGTCGTCATTGAAGGCAAGTTCGGGGCCTACTGAGGGAGACCTGGATTCGGGGGTCCTCAGGTGTCCGGCCTATTCAAGCATGGGCCGGGCTTAACGGAATATTGTTCCCCGTGTTCAGATAGGACTCCTTGATATGTGGAGGGCAAGATTGGAGACCAAATGTATTGTTTCCTTCCCTTGTAAACCGCCTTTGTACCCCTCTAGTGTATATATAAACTGGAGGGTTTAGTCCATAGGGATCATCAGAATTCATATAGGCTATACATCTAGGGTTTATCCATTATGATCTCGAGGTAGATCGACTCTTGTAACCCCTATACTCATCAAATACAATCAAGCAGGACGTAGGGCTTTACCTCCATTAAGAGGGCCCAAACCTGGGTAAACATCGTGTTCCCGGTGTCCCTAGTTACCTTTGATCCTCAGACGCACAGTTCGGGACCCCCTACCCAAGATCGGCCGGTTTTGACACTGACACCGCTCCGTTTGGAGGTCTTTGTGTCGTCCTCCTCGCAAGGCTTGGCCCCTCATGAGGATCTTGTCTTGAGGGTACTGAAGATGGGCCGCACCAGGCCGCTGATGGAGCCACGCCATGGGCCGCAGGCAGGCAAGTCTGGTACCCCGGTTCCCAGAACACCGACAAAAACTTCTGACAGTGAGGATGAAGATTTTATGGAAGAAGTGACTTCCAAGAATAAAGTACTCAACAAGTAATATGCTGCTGCTGCCATCACAAAGCTTGGTTCCCAAAAGAAAACGCCTCCAAGAAGAACTCCAATGTCAAAACCCAGAAAAGTTCCAACTCAAGAGACAATGCAATTTACTCTTGAACAATCTGATGATGAGGTTGAAGGTGGAAATAAAAAGAAGAGAGTCAGAACTACTACTGCCAGAGTGCTTGGAAGACCTTCTATGAGAAGAAGTTATGACGAGGAAGAGGAAGAATAGCCTGTTGCACCTCCTGCCAAGTTAGAAAAGTTGATGGCATATGCCATCAAGACTGGTGTTGCTCCTTCCAAGGCCAAGTCTGCTCCTAAACCTACTCCACCCAAACCTAAAGCTTCAGCTCAAGCACCCCAACCTTCTGTTCCAAAGAGATATACTAGGAACATCCCTGCTGCAGAGAAGAACAAGGCCCCAGTGCCAGAGGTTCAAGAAGATGATGAGCCACTAGGGCTTAGAAAACTGAAGCCCAAGGTCCCAGATCATAATGATGATCACCCAGTGGCAGAAAACATGAAGTTGAGGAAGGATGCTGGTCTGAGACAATGGAGGAAGACTGATCCATATGCCATAAGAAGGACTACTGTGGACCATCATTTCCATACCAGAGAATAGCAGGACTTCTATGAGACTGTGCTGTTGGACAAGAAGCCCATAATTTGTGATATGAAATGGGTTGATTGGAAATACATTGACAACAATGAAGACTATTTTCCCCAATGTGCATGAGAGCTTCAGGCTGAATGGAGTTGATGCCTTTGTTGGATAGAAACTGACAAAGTGGAGTGATGACATGATCATGCAGGTTTATGATATGTCTCCAATGTATCTATAATTTTTTATTGTTCCATGCTGTTATATTATCAATCTTGGATGTTTTATAATCATTTTATATCATTTTTTGGTACTAAACTATTGACATAGTGCCAAGTGCCAGTTGTTGTTTTTCCATGTTTTTTACATCGCAGAAAATCAATATCAAACGGAGTCCAAATGCCACGAAACTTTACAGAGAATCTTTATGGGCCAGGAGGAACACAACGGACCCTTGCTGCGCTTGGGGATGCCCTAAGGGGGGCACAACCCACCAGGGCGCGCCAGGAGGCCCAAGCGTGCCCTGGTGGGTTGTGCCCACCTCGGGTGCCCCCCGGACCGCCTCTTTGCTCTATAAACTAGATCATTGAAGGCGCGCGTTGCTGCGCCCGTCCATTTTTCCAATAGGATAATAGTTGTTGATGTAAATATATGTATAGAAATTTTGTTAACTACTGTCAAGGTATCATAGTGGATGATTCATTGCAAACCTATGGAGGTTAAGTAACAGTAAACTAAAATAACAACAACAATAATAATAAGACACAGTTGCATTGGCCTTCTTAGCATTTTATTTTGTAAAGAGCATGTGACAGGCCTTTAGTTTCCCAAAATAGCATGTGACAGGCCTTTAGTTTCCTACAACAGGCTCTAGCACAAATAAGTGTAGGGGCCAGTTACTTTAGTTTCTCTGACAAGTCAACTGATTGAGATAACAATACAAATTCAGGTAAGATAATAACTTCAAAGCTTGCAAAAAACAACATTGCGGAAAACACGTCACATTCAGGTTTGTTCATGCCTAACAATTGAAGTCAGTGTTTGTGCCCTTTCTGCAAATATAAGCAAGAATTACTGTAAAAACATGTAAAAGGCTGAAAGCAAATATGAATATATTACAATCCATTGAACCAACTCAGCTACCTTAAAGCATCAGCAAACGTATCAAGAACAAGTTGATTGCACCAGTCTCATAGTTCTCAAACAAATTTGGCGGTGAATTATTACTGTATCATTCTTAGGAAGCCGTGAAAGGTGTCATGGAAAGAGCACCCCAAATGAAATAGTTGATAGATATGCATAGCGGGCCTGATATTGTTCCTGCAAAACAATAAGAAAGCTACAAAGGTTGCCAACTCTTCCAGAGAACATACCCAGTTGAGTAAAGCGGCTTACTGATAAATATTTATTTTCTCTTAAGGTTGCCATCATTTTGTCAATTGAAGCATAGGAGTTTATAAAATATATGGAACAGTAGGAATCTATGCGTATGTGTGTATGCAAGGTGAAATTTAAATAATTTTTTCTAGAAATATGAGATGAAAATTATTGGTTATGAAAAAACATGACCGGTTTTTTATTTGATTGAGAAGAAAAAGTTTTCATTCCACGATTTTAAAAATGAGTAGGTAGAACATCGTTCAGAAGAACCGATAATTCTATTACCAAAATCCAGTCCAAAAAACCATAGTCCATTGGTGCAGCAGCATAGAACTACTGGGTGGCTTGAAAATAAAATAGAGACAACATATTTGTGAGAGAGCTAGAAGAAGCGAAAAAATTATTGTCCTAGATTACATATTGGACTGTACTCAAGTCTGTTTCAGTTAAAACTATTCCAACATAAGTTTTGAAGCATGTGTCCTGAATCTGTTCTCAATATTGCAAGTGCATGGAGCAATTTCTCACGCAAGAAGACATTGTCGAAGCATATTAAGACTCCATCCCATGTTTCAGAAGACACATCCATCTACTAAAACATGGCAATAGAATCAGGAGATCATCAATTGTGAAACTTAACTCCATTCAGAGGCTGAATATAAGATCAATCGAGGCTAATGTGGCACATAAACATTGCTTGCTAGGCAAACTCCATGTTACATATCTTATTGTTGTACTCTCCTCGACCAAACAGACCAATCAATATATGCCACGGTCCTATTAAAGTTTGTAAAAAATAAATTAAGGTTACACTTACAACAATCATAAAGTGGATCAAATAAGAAAACTGGATATCCTCACAAACAGTACATCAAAATCAAACCTTACGGGGGAATGAGATACCTTCATATTTTGTCGAGTAGTGAGGTTGGGAGGCGCATAGGGGTGTGATGTCAACTCCAAGGAAGAGTCGAGTGAGGTCCTTGCCGCCATCCATAGAATCAACAAAAATTGAGCCTTGCATCGTTTTGCGTTGCATCGATTAGTCAAGACTGTGTCGCTTCGCCTTCCCCAGCATCCAACGACATGCTTTTTCCTCTCCTGATCTGACTGACTGGACCGGATCGAAGGTCAGTAGCTCGGTAAGAATCAACATCGAAGAGTTGACCGAACCGTGATGAGCACCACGTGCACAAATATGAGATTGGTATATGTAGGAGTTGATAGCAGATTGAATAACGCTAGTTGTTATGTTTCTTCCATCCGTGTAAAAAGAATGTTCATATCATAAACTGCAAGAAATAGCTCCTGTAAAGAATGCAATCATAAGCAAAGACAATACCTCAACACTACCCAACAGAGAAATCAACCTTGTGGCTTTGGAACTTGGATGCAAACTCTGTGCATAAATCAATTTTTCGGACTCCTCTTTGAAACGAAGACCAAAGAAATAATGGCACAACACATACTAAACTCAAAAACTTGGAATGAAAAGGATGAAGTGCTAAAAAACACTCACCAGTAGCGACCACGGCCAGGCCAGGTCAAAGAAGAAAGACACATGATAATCTATGAGAGGAAGGAGGTGGGAGGCGCAAAAGATCTGGCGCCTCCCATCCATGCACCGTCGTTGCTGAAAGGAGATCTTGGATGCGTTGGCACAAATTTTCCCCAAACTTCTCCCGCAATATGGAGGCAGGACGGTAGCGGCGGGCGCTGCTACAGCGCAGACAAACATCCGCATTAGTTTGGGAGTAGTGATGGAGATTTCCCCTTTTTCAGGAGCTGTTAGGGATGGACATGCAGGGGAACAGGCCACAGTCTATCCACCTTTGCTCGGCGAGATTGACGACCCAATCATGGAGCCTAGGCTGGGTCATGGAGCCCCTCCTCATTGCGCTTACCGAGAGGAAAGATAGGAGAAGGAGGGCGGCATCTACTGGTCGAACACGGAGGTGGTCGAGGAATACGCAGCGAGGAGCAGCGAGCCGGAGAGAATAGCGGCGGTGGGGGCGCACCCCCGTGTTGCGTCCGAGAGAAAGAGAGGGGAGACGATAGGTCAGGGGTGATCAGTCGACTGCCTAGTGCCCCACGGGAACCACACTTTGACCCAACAGCCCAAACAACCAGAATACACCGTTTTTCCACTGGAGTAGCGTCCCCTTAGGACAGTAGGCCAATGAGGCGAAAAACATGGCGCAGAAATCAGATCCGATGTTCAGAAACATTCAGATCGGAAAAACGGACGGCTAGGAATGCAAATGGTTTGAGAGGGATGGAAAGGTGCGCAGTTATAATGTCTTTAAATACCCAAATATTCCCAAAACCCTAGGGGAGTCGATGAAATATTCATCCAGCCGCCGCAGAGTCCAGAACCACCTTATCCAATCTAGACACCATCTCGGATGGGGTTCACCACCTCCATTGGTGCCTCTCCGATGGTGCGTGAGTAGTTATTTGTAGACCTTCGGGTATGTAGTTAGTAGCTAGATGGCTTCATCTCTCTCTCTCTCTCTCTCTCTCTTGATTCTCAATACAATGGTCTCTTGGAGATCCATATGATGTAACTCTTTTGTGGTGTGTTTGTTGGGATCGATGAACTTTGAGTTTATGAGTAGATCTATGTTTTTATATCCATGAAAGTATTTGAGTTTCTTTGATATCTTTTATGCATGATTGCTTATAGCCTCGTATTTCTTCCCTGATATTTGGGTTTTGTTTGGCCAACTTGATCTATTTATCTTGCAATGGGAAGAGGTGTTTTGTAGTAGGTTCGATCTTACGGTGCTTGATCCCAGTGACAAAAGGGGAACCGACAAGTATGTATCATTGCTACTAAGGATAAAATGATGGGGTCTATATCTACATAGATAGGTCTTGTATACATCATGTCATTGTTCTTATTGCATTACTCCGTTTCTCCATGAACTTAATACACTATATGCATGCTGGATAGCGGTCGATGTGTGGAGTAATAGTAGTAGATGCAGGCAGGAGTCGGTCTACTAATCTTGGATGTGATGCCTATATAATGATCATTGCCTGGATATCGTCATGAGTATTTGAAGTTCTATCAATTTCCCAACAGTAATTTGTTCACCCACCGTTTGCTATTTTTCTCGAGAGAAGCCACTAGTGAAATCTACGGCCCCCGGGTCTCTTTCTCATATTATTTGCCTTTGTGATCTACTTTTATTTGCTTTTGTTTTTAGATCTACTAATCCAAAAACCCAAAAGTACTTTGCTGCACTTTATTTTAGTTGCGATCTATTTATTCAATCTATTACAACTTTCTCCCTTCAAGCACCAATTTCTAACACCGTTACCCGAAAGGGATTGACAACCCCTTTAACACGTCGGGTTGCAAGGATTTGTTATCTGTGTGCAGGGGTTGTTTACGTTGTGATGCTTGGTTCTCCTACTGGTTCGATAACCTTGGTTTCATATCTGAGGGAAATACCTACCACCGATGTGCTGCATCATCCCTTCCTCTTTGGGGAAATACCGACGTAGCTTCAAGCGACATCATTTTACTCCACTGCAAACTTCTATCCAAATGGGAAGATAGTGTGGATGACTGAGGGCACCAAATACCAGTCATCAATCTCTGAGTGGGCTGCTCTTACCAATGCCCCAAAATAATATGAAGATGATATTGATGTGTATGGAGAATCCAGGAAGAATCACAACTCTATTGTTCATATGTACAAGCCTATTCCAGGTGCAGCTCTGGACACTCACAAGTTTGGTTCAATATATTACTTGCTAGCTGGACCGACCACCACAAACACCATCTTGAGGCATACTTTGTTTCCCAAGTTAGGAGATCATAGGATGATACGTGGTCACTCCATCAACTTGCTACATTTGTTTGATGTGCCACAGAAATTCAAAGTCATGAGCTTGATTGTTGAGATAGTGAAGAGGACAGTGGCCAACCAAAAGAGGTCTTGTGGATATGCCCCTACACATTCAGATGTTGATCAACTCCAAGATTGGAACAGGGACAAATTGATGTCTACTACACAACCTTCTTCTTGTAGACGTTGTTGGGCATCCAAGTGCAGAGGTTTGTAGGACAGTAGCAAATTTCCCTCAAGTGGATGACCTAAGGTTTATCAATCCGTGGGAGGCGTAGGATGAAGATGGTCTCTCTCAAACAACCCTGCAACCAAATAACAAAGAGTCTCTTGTGTCCCCAACACACCCAATACAATGGTAAATTGTATAGGTGCACTAGTTCGGCGAAGAGATGGTGATGCAAGTGCAATATGGATGGTAGGTATAGGTTTTTGTAATCTGAAAATATAAAAACAGCAAGGTGGCAAGTGGTAAAAGTGAGCACAAACGGTATTGCAATGCGTTGAAACAAGGCCTAGGTTCATACTTTCATTAGTGCAAGTTCTCTCAACAATAATAACATAATTGGATCATATAACTATCCCTCAACATGCAACAAGGAGTCACTCCAAAGACACTAATAGTGGAGAACAAATGAAGAGATTATTGTAGGGTATGAAACCACCTCAAAGTTATCCTTTCTGATCAATCTATTCAAGAGTCCGTAGTAAAATAACATGAAGCTATTCTTTTCATTCGATCTATCATAGAGTTCGTACTAGAATAACACCTTAAGACACAAATCAACCAAAACCCTAATGTCACCTAGATACTCCAATGTCACCTCAAGTATCCGTGGGTATTATTATATGATATGCATCACACAATCTCAGATCATCTATTCAACCAACACAAAGAACTTCAAAGAGTGCCCCAAAGATTCTACCAGAGAGTCAAGACGAAAACGTGTGCCAACCCCTATGCATAAGTTCACGAGGTCACGGAACTCGCAAGTTGATCACCAAAACATACATCAAGTGGATCACATGATATCCCATTATCACCACAGATAAGCACGTGCAAGACATACATCAAGTGTTCTCAAATCCTTAAAGACTCAATGCGATAAGATAACTTGAAAGGGAAAACTCAATCCATTACAAGAGAGTAGAGGGGGAGAAACATCATAAGATCCAACTATAATAGCAAAGCTCGCGATACATCAAGATCGTACCGCCTCAAGAACATGAGAGAGAGAGAGAGATCAAACACATAGCTACTGGTACATACCCTTAGCCCCGAGGGAGAACTACTCCCTCCTTGTCATGGAGAGCACCGGGATGATGAAGATGGTCACCAGAGAGGGATTCCCCCCTCCGGTAGGGTGTCGAAATGGGTCTAGATTAGTTTTCGATGGCTACGGAGGCTTCTGGCAGCGTAACTCCCAATCTATTCTGCTCCCCGATGTTTTTAGGGTATATGGATATATATATAGGAGGAAGAAGTACGTTGGTGGAGCAACCAGGGGCCCACGAGGGTGGAGGGCGCGCCCAGGGGGTGGGCGCGGCCCCCTGCCTCGTTGCTTGCCTGACGTATACTCCAAGTCTCCTGGATTGCTTCCATTGTGAAAATCATGTTCCCAAAGGTTTCATTACGTTTGGACTCCGTTTGATATTCCTTTTCATCGAAACCCTAAAATAGGCAAAAAAAACAGCAATTTGGGTTGGGCCTCTGGTTAGTAGGTTAGTCCTAAAAATGATATAAAAGTGTAAAATAAAGCCCATAAACATCCAAAACGGGTAATATAATAGCATGGAATAATCAAAAATTATAGATACATTGGAGACATATCAAGCATCCGCAAGCTTAATTCCTGCTCGTCCTCGAGTAGGTGAATGGTAAAAATAGAATTTTTGATGTGGAATGCTACCTAACATATTTCTCTAAGTAATTCTCTTTATTGTGGCATGAATGTTCACATTCATAAGATTCAAGACAAAAGTTTAATATTGACATAAAAATAATAATACTTCAAGCATACTAACAAAGTAATCGTGTCTTCTCAAAATAACATGGCCAAAGAAAGCTATCCCTACAAAATCATATAGTCTAGCTATGCTCTATCTTCATCACACAAAATATTTAAATCATGCACAACCCCGATGACAAGCCAAGCAATTGTTTCATACTTTTGATGTTCTCAAACTTTTTCAATCTTCACGCAATACATGAGCGTGAGCCATGGACATAGCACTATAAGTGGAATAGAATGGTGGTTGTGGAGAAGACAAAAAAGGAGAAGATAGTCTCACATCAACTAAGCGTATCAACGGGCTATGGAGATTCCCATCAATAGATATCAATGTGAGTGAGTAGGGATTGCCATGCAACGGATGCACTAGAGCTATAAGTGTATGAAAGCTCAACAAAAGAAACTAGTGGGTGTGCATCCAACTCGCTTGCTCACGAAGACCTAGGGCATTTTGAGGAAGCCCATTATTGGAATATACAAGCCAAGTTCTATAATGAAAGATTCCCACTAGTATATGAAAGTGACAACATAGGAGACTCTCAATCATGAAGATCATGGTGCTAGTTTGAAGCACAAGTGTGGTAAAAGGATAGTAACATTGTCCCTTCTCTCTTTTTCTCTCATTTTTTTGGGGCCTTCTTTCTTTTTTTTGGCCTTCTTTTTTTTCATCCGAAGTATCATCCCGACTTGTGGGGGAATCATAGTCTCCATCATCCTTTCCTCACTGGGACAATGCTCTAATAATGATGATCATCACACTTTATTTACTTACAACTCAAAAATTACAACTCGATACTTAGAACAAGATATGACTCTATGTGAATGCCTCCGGCGGTGTACCGGGATGTGCAATGACTCATGAGTGACATGTATGAAAGAATTATGAATGATGGCTTTGCCACAAATACGATGTCAACTACATGATCATGCAAGCAATATGACAATGATGGAGCATGTCATAAACGGAACGGTGGAAAGTTGCATGGAAATATATCTCGGAATGGCTATGGAAATGCCATAATAGGTAGGTATGGTGGCTGTTTTGAGGAAGTTATATGGTGGGTTTATGGTACCGGCAAAAGTTGCTCGGTACTAGAGAGGCTAGCAAATGTGGAAGGGTGAGGGTGCGTATAATCCATGGACTCAACATTAGTCATAAAGAACTCACATACTTATTGCAAAAATCTATTAGTTATCGAAACGAAGTATTACGCGCATGCTCCTAGGGGGATAGATTGGTAGGAAAAGACCATCGCTCGTCCCCGACCGCCACTCATAAGGAAGACAATCAATAAATAAGTCATGCTCCAACTTCGTCACATAACGGTTCACCATACGTGCATGCTTCGGGAATCACAAACTTCAACACAAGTATTTCTCAAATTCACAACTACTCAACTAGCATGACTCTAATATCACCATCTCCATATCTCAAAACAATTATCAAGTATCAAACTTCTCATAGTATTCAATGCACTTATATGAAAGTTTTTATTAATCCTAAAATAAAATTACCATGCTGTTCTAAAGACTCTAAAAATGATATAAGTGAAGCATGAGAGTCCATCTATTTTTTCAAAATAAAACCACCGCCGTGCTCTAAAAAGATATAAGTGAAGCGCTAGAGCAAAAGACAAACTACTCCGAAAGATATAAGTGAAGATCAATGAGTAGTTGAATAATTATGCAACTATGTGAAGACTCTCTAACATTTAAGAATTTCATATCTTGGTATTTTATTCAAACAGCACGCAAAACATAATAAAATAAAATGACGCTCCAAGCAAAACACATATCATGTGGCGAATAAAAATATAGCTCCAAGTAAAGTTACCGATGAACAAAGACAAAAGAGGGGATGCCTTCCGGGGCATCCCCAAGCTTAGGCTCTTGGTTGTCCTTGGATTTTACCCTGGGGTTCCTTGGGCATCCCCAAGCTTAGGCTCTTGCCACTCCTTATTCCATAGTCCATCGAATCTTTACCCAAAACTTGAAAACTTCACAACACAAAACTTAACAGAAAATTCGTGAGCTCCGTTAGCGAAAGAAAACAAAACACCACTTCAAGGTACTTTAATGTACTCAATATAAATTCATATTGGTGTAATATCTACTGTATTCCAACTTCTCTATGGTTTATAAACTCTTTTACTAGCCATAGATTCATCAAAATAAGCAAACAACACATAGAAAACAGAATCTGTCAAAAACAGAACAGTCTGTAGTAATATGGATCAAACGTATACTTATGGAACCCCAAAAATTCTAAAATAAATTTCTGGACGTGAGGAATTTATCTATTAATCATCTTCAAAAAGAATTAACTAAATATCACTCTCCAGTAAAAAATGGCAGCAAATTTCATGAGCGCTAAAGTTTCTGTTTTTTACAGCAAGATCGCAAAGACTTTCCCCAAGTCTTCCCAAAGGTTCTACTTGGCACAAACACTAATTAAAAGCATAAAACCACATATAAATGGAGGCTAGATGAATTATTTATTACTAAACAGGAACAAAAAGAAAGGGACAAAAATGAAGTTGGGTTGTCTCCCAACAAGCGCTATCGTTTAACGCCCCTAGCTAGGCATGATGATTTCAATGATGCTCACATAAATGATAAGAATTGAAACATAAATAGAGCATCATGAAGAATATGAATAGCACATTTAAGTCTAACCCTCTTCATATGCATAGGGATTTTGTGAGCAAACAACTTATGGGAACAATAATCAACTAGCATAGGAAGGCAAAACAAGCATAACTTCAAGATTTTAAGCACATAGGGAGGAAACTTGGTATTATTGCAATTCCTACAAGCATATATTCCTCCCTCATAATAATTTTCAGTAGCATCATGAATGAATTCAACAATATAACCATCACATAAAGCATTCTTTTCATGATCTACAAGCATAGAAAATTTACTACTCTCCACATAAGAAAAATTCTTCTCATTCGGACTAGTAGTGGGAGCAAACTCAACAAAATAATTATCATGTGAGGCATAATCCAATTGAAAACTAAAATCATGATGACAGGTTTCATGGTTATCATTATTCTTAATAGCATACAAGTCATCACAATAATCATCATAGATAGCAACTTTGTTCTCATAATCAATTGGAACCTCTTCGGAAATAGTGGAATCATTACTAAATAAAGTCATGACCTCTCCAAATCCACTTTTATAATTATCACAATGAGATTCAATATCCTCCAAAATAGTGGGATCATCACTTCCTAAAGTTGACACTCTTCCAAACCCACTTTCATCAATATAATCATCATAAATAGGAGGCATGCTATCATCATAATAAATTTGCTCATCAAAACTTGGGAGACAAAAAATATCATCTTCATCAATCATAGTTTCCCCAAGCTTGTGGCTTTGCATATCATTAGCATCATAGATATCCAAGGAATTCATACTAACAACATTGCAATCATGCTCATCATACAAAGATTTAGTGCCAAACATTCTAATGCATTCTTCTTCTAACACTTTGGCACAATTATCGGAATCCTTATTTTCATGAAAGACATTAAAAAGATGAAGCATATGAGGTACCCTCAATTCCATTTTTTCAATTTCCTTTTATAGACTAAACTAGTGATAAAACAAGAAACTAAAAGATTCGATTGCAAGATCTAAAGATATACTGTCGGATTTCGGGTTCCGGCAGACCCTTGAGGTTCGAACACTGGGGTGCGCGCGGAGATCTCTCCCCTACCGATCTACGTCCGATCTCCTCGCGTGGTCTAAGCTGGAAACAACGAACAACACAAGGGACACGAGGTTTATACTGGTTCGGGCCACCGTTGTGGTGTAATACCCTACTCAAGTGTGTGGTGTGGCGGATTGTCTCAGGGGCTGCTGATGAACAGTACAAGGGAAGAACAGCCTCGCGAGAGGTGTTCTTGAGCTGGTGCGATGAACTGCTAGGGTGAGTTCAGTCGCCTCTCTCTCTCTCTGCTAGGGCTCTACGAGATTTCTAGATGTCCCTCTACTCTGTGTGGCTAGTTCTACTTATATAGGCCCTAGGCCTCTCCCCAAATAATGAGCGGGAAGGGCGCCAACAACTGGCCATTTTGAAGGGGAACATCTAGTACAAGTTATCCTGACCAAAGGTGGTCTTCGGCTACCAAAAGTACTGGTGATGACGCCGTCTTGGGCTCCACGGTGACCTCCGTCCTGCCGCTCTGCTGGTCTTGGTCTCATTGCACCGGAATGGCAACCTTTGCCCGATGCCTTGGGCTGCGCTTGCCCCCTTTGCACCAAAGAGGAAACACGGACACTGCGCAGGCCGGCGCCCGCCTGGTCTCGATCGTCATGGCTTGCGTCACGGGTTCCTCGCGAGGTACCCCTGCCTTGATCTCTCCGCCTCCTCACGAGCCTGCCGGATGAGGCTGCCTCTGAGGAAGCTTTCTGTCGTCTGCCCCACGAGGCTTGGCCCCTCGCGAGGGTCTTGAGCTTAAGCTGATGAAGATGGGCCACGCTGGGCCCCCACTTGAGCCACGCCGCAGGCCGCAGGCAGGCAAGTCTGGGGACCCCCGTTCCCAGAACGCCAACAGTAGCCCCTGGGCCCAAGGCGCGCCCGGGCTTGGCCTGGCGGGGAAGCGAAGAGGTAAGCGCGAAGTGCCGCGGGCCCCAACAGCCTGCGGCCTTGGGCGCCAAGTGGCGGTTGACTGGACGTGGGCGTCTGCGCTTCCCCACGACGCCTCGGCGGCCGCATGACTTGACAAGTCCCTGCATGCAGAGAGACCGGTCATGATTACCTGCGATCGTGGTGCTCAGCGGTTGGTCTCCTCCGGCTATAAGTATAGGGCTGCGTGAGCCCCTTCGGCCCGTCCCTTCTTGCTGCTCCTTTTCTTCTTCTTGGCTACTCGCCGTCCCCATGGCCCCAAAGAGATTCTCGGCCGCGGAGAAAGGAAAGGCCCCCCAGGCAGGGCCTGACTCCCCCCCCCCTGACCAAGCGCGGCCGAGGCTGCCCTCGCAAGTATACCACGATCTCCGTGGTGGCCTCCGGCGGCCATGGAGGCGGTTCCCTGCGTGGTGGTGAGCGCCCGGTTGCCGACGGGGGGCACGTCGTGGGTGTGCACCCCCCTAGGCCACGCTTTCACTCTACGGAGGTGCTGCCGGAGTTCGTCGTGTGGTCGGCGGACCCATCCAACACCCAGCTCCAGCTCCCCCGTTTCTTCGTAGATGAACTGTCGGCCAGCGTTCGGTGCGGCTTCTGGCTCCAGGCAGACGGCTGCTGTAGCAGGGCCTCCTGGGCTTCGCCGGAGGTCTCCGTTTCTAGGAATGGGGCTCTGACACGCGGCTGGCAAACGTTTGCCCCCGCGCATGGCCTGGACTGGTGGTGCACCCTGTACTTCAAGTTTGATGGCGACGCCACCCTTTATGTGAGGGTGTTCAGGGAAGATGGTCGTCGTGCCGGGTGCTGCCCTAAAGACGACGACCCCGGCCGCCTACCCAGCCCCGGCACTGACCAGGATGAAGATGGCGACTAGCGTATAGGCGGCGGTGCTCGGGGTTCGCTGAGCTTCGGCGACCCCCTCTCAGGCAGCAGCTCCTCCAGCGGTGGCCGCGACCAGCCCCCGCGCCGTCGCGCCCGCCTGGGTGAACGTAGCGGGTTAGCCCGCCGTCACGCCCCGGTGAAGCGAGAGGAGGGATCCGCCTGAGCCCCAGGAGCAGCTCGAGCCTTTGCTGTGGGCTGGCGCAGGACGAATCGCGCTTGTTTTGTTTTCTTTCTTACCCTATGCAAAAATAGAAAGTAATGTAGGGCCCCGCAGGGGCGTGTTAGAACTGCTGTTGTTTAACCATCGCGTTGTTTCCGCTATTTCTGCGCTGTGTTTCCGCGCCGCGCACCCATGTGCGGGAACTATTTTAGCTCGGTGGGGCTTGGCGCGGTCCTCGCCTCCCGAGGTCGTGGCCTCCTCATGCGCTTCGTGCCCTGCAAGGATCAGTAGGAGGGGTAACTTACAGTCTTGGTTGTGGGGGCAATCGGCCCAGGTCCTGCGCTCGTGTCGTGATGCCCGTGGGGCACGGACTGGGAGGGGTGCTCCCGCAGAGGACTCGGATAGGAAAGCCCCAAACGATCGGGGCAGAAAACACTCGTGAGGGCGCCCGCGAACCTCCCTCACGAGACTTGTGCGAGAGAAAAGGAGGCAAGCGAGCGAGAAAGACAAAGAATCACAAGCCAGGAACGTTAGCAACTCTGATAAAACTTCAAATGGGAATAAACAAGCCAACTGCAGAAAGCAAATGGGAAAGCCGCGTCCGGCACCTATTCTAGTCTTTGACGTCTTCTCACCAGTGCAGAGCTAAGTGCTGCCACTGGGCATGGGCGGGAGCCCCCGAGGCCCGAGGGCGGCACTCCGGAGACTCCGGGGCGTGTACAGCCCTACTCATTATTACGTGAGAGTGTCACGGGCGGCGAGCTTCACAGGCATTTGCCTTCTTCACAGGCACCGGGCCTTTCCCAAAACGCAGCAGCTTCACAGGCATTCACCTTCTTCATAGGTACCGGGCCTTTCCCAATTCGCAGCAGCTTCACAGGTATTCGCCTTCTTCACAGGCACCGGGCCTTCCCCAAAATGCAGCAGCTTCACAGGCATTCGCCTTCTTCACAGGCACCGGGCCTTTCCCAAAATGCAGCAGCTTCACAGGCATTTGCCTTCTTCACAGGCACCGGGCCTTTCCCAAAACGCAGCAGCTTCACAGGCATTCGCCTTCTTCACAGGCACTGGGCCTTTCCTAGGTGCTAGGCCTCGCTTAGGGATAGAACCTCCGGAGATGTTGAATGTTCCACGTGTTCTGGACGGGTACCCCCTCCGTGGTCTCCAAGCGCGCGGAGCCAGGCCTGGAAACATGAACAACCTTGAATGGGCCCTCCCACATGGGAGAGAGCTTGTGCAGCCCCTCCCTGGAGAGGACCCGTCTGAGCACGAGATCCCCTACCTCAAGAGTTCTGGGGCGGATGTTGCGGCAGTGGTATCGTCGCAGCGCCTGTTTATACCTTGCCGCTCGCAGCGCGGCTTCTCGACGGTGTTCCTCCCCCAGCACGAGATCCGTCCCCCGCATGGCGTCCTGCTGCGTCTCGTCGAATGCCAGGACCCGTGCGGAGCGACGCCTGACCTCGTGAGGGAGAACAGCCTCTGCTCCGTAGACGAGGAAGAACGGGGTCTCGCCAGTCGGCTTGGTCGCAGTTGTGCGGATTGACCACAGCACGGACTGGAGCTTGTCGTACCAGCCCCTGCCACAGGCTTCCAGCTTCTTCTTGAAGGTCCTGGCTTTGAGGCCCCTCAGGACCTCCGCGTTGGCCCGCTCGGCCTGGCCGTTGCTCCGGGGGTGTGCTACCGAAGCGTAGCATATCTGCGTTCCAAGGTTAGCACAGTACGTTTTGAAGAGATTACTGGTGAATTGCGAACCGTTGTCGGTGATGATGCGGTTGGGCACCCCAAATCGGCTCACGAGGCCCTTGATGAATTTGACCGCTGAGCCTGCCAGGATTGTGCGGGCGGCTTCCACCTCAGCCCACTTGGTGAATTTGTCCACGGTGACATAGAGGTAGCGATAGCCCCCTGGCGCTTGAGGAAATGGGCCCAGAATGTCCAGCCCCCAAACTGCGAATGGCCATGAGAGGGGTATAGTCTGTAGACCCCCCGCAGGCTGATGGATCTGCTTAGCGTGAAACTGGCAGGCCTAGCAAGCCTTCACAAGCTCAACGGCGTCTTTGAGCGCTGTGGGCCAATAGAATCCACTACGGAGCACCTTGCCGACGAGGGTCTGTGACGACAAGTGGTGCCCGCAGTCTCCGCCGTGTATGTCCGCCAGTAGCTCCTTCCCTTGCTCTCGGGAGATGCAATGTAGGGACACGCCATTTGGTCGCTTCCTGTAGAGCTCTCCATCCCTGATGCAATAAGCCGTGGCCTGCCGCGCCACACGCTCCGCTTCCTCCTCATTCTCCAGCAGAGTCCCTTACATCAGGTAGTTCTTGAGCTCCGGGATCCAACGCCCTTCCTGAGGCTCTAACGCCAGGAGCAGGTGTGCCCCTGAGGCTGGGCCGCAGACCGGGGCTCCTGAGGCAGGCGGCTGAGGGAGCTCCTCCCTTGGTTGCGCCGTGCTCGACAGTGACGGCACCGCCGAGGGTTTGAAGAGCCGCTCCTCGAAGACGCCAGGCTCCTGAGGCAGCCGCCTAGATGCCCTCTTGGCAATGTCATCGGCCTCCTGATTGGTGCCGCGAGGCACATGCTGCAACTCCAGCCCCCAGAACTGTTTCTCCATCTTGCGAACCTCAGCGAGGTAGGCTTCCATGTGCTCGTCCTTTGGCTCGTATATCTTGTTGGAGAAGTTGACGAGGAGCTGCGAATCGCCCTTGATGATGAGGCGCTTCACCCCTAAGGCAATTGCGGCCTTCAAGCCTGCTATTAGGCCTTCGTACTCCGCTATGTTGTTGGAGACCTTTTCTCCGTGCTGGAAGCAAGTTGTACGGCGTAGTAGAGTTTGTCCTGGGTAGGGGATACGAGCACTGCGCCATCTCCCGCACCGTGTCGGGAGAATGCCCCATCAAAGTACATGACCCAGCCATACGGTGCTTCACTTCCCGGGGAAAGTGATTGGTCTTCGCCTGCCTCGAGACCCGGCGCTTCTGCCCATTCTGCCACGAAATCCGCAAGTGCGGCTCCCTTGATGACTCTGGTCGTACTGAATTCTAGCTGAAATGCCTGTAGCTCGATGTTCCATTCAGCAACCCTTCCAGCTGAGTTGGGGCTCCTGAGCACTCTTTCGAAGGGGTATGCTGAGAAGACTTTGATGGGATGTCCTTGGAAGTAGTGGCGCAGCTTGCGTGAGGCCACTAGTAGCGCGAGGAGGAGTTTTTGAGGCATGGGATACCGTGCCCTTGCGTCCCGTAGCACCATGCGGATGAAGTACACGGGATGCTCGACGAGGTTGAGGGTGCTGGTGCAGCTTGCGTCCTCCAGAGGTCGAGGCATCTCTTGAGACGACGGAGCTCCCAGTGCTTGGTCGCCTGAAGAGGCCTCTCCTGCTCCAGGTGCGTTCTCCTGCTGCGGCTGTTCCTTTCCGGCTGCGGTTGTAGCCTTCGCGAGGCCCTCCTGGCTCTGCTTTGCTTCAGTTCGGACGGTCGATGCGGCCTTGGCACAGCGCTCCTCCCTGACCGCCACCAGGGCTGCGCTAGCGGAGTAGGGGTTGGCCGCAAGGTAGAGCACTAGGGGCTCCCGAGGACGCGGAGCTACCATCACTGGTGGACTGGTAAGGTACCTCTTGAGGTCTTGGAATGCCTTGTCGGCCTCTTCAGTCCATTCGAAGGGGCCCTTTTTCTTCATCAGCTTGAAGAAGGGAAGCGCTCGTTCCCCCAGCTTGGAGATGAAGCGCCCCAGCGCAGTCACACGCCCGGTGAGCTTCTGCATTTCTCTGAGGGTCCTCGGCGGGCTCATGTCTTCGACTGCCTTGACCTTCTCCGGGTTGGCCTCGATGCCCCTGTGGGATACGAGGAAACCCAGGAGCTTGCCCGAGGGGACTCCAAACACGCACTTCTCCGGGTTGAGCCGTAGGTCCACTTCGTTGAGGCTTGCAAAGGTTTCTTCCAGGTCCTGTATCAGGGTTCTTGCCTCACGAGACTTCACCACAATGTCATCGACGTAAGCTTCAGCGTTCCTCCCGAGCTGCCGGCCTAAGGCGATGTGCATCAGCCGCTGAAAGGTCGCGCCTGCGTTGCGCAACCCAAACGGCATGCACGTATAGCAGTACACTCCACACGGGGTCAGGAAAGCCGTCTTCTCCACGTCTTCTACCGCCATCTTGATCTGGTGATAGCCCGAGAAGGCATCCAGGAAGCACAATAGGTCACACTCTGCGGTGGAGTCGACTATCTGGTCAATGCGGGGGAGCGGAAATGGATCCTGCGGGCAGGCCTTGTTGAGGTTGGTGAAGTCGACACACATGCGCTCCTTTCCTCCCTTTTTAGGCACAACGACCGGATTAGCCAGCCAATCAGGGTAGCGGACCTCGCGGATAACTCCTGCCGCCTCTAGCTTCCGGGTCTCTTGAACGATGAAAGCCTGTTTCTCAGTAGACTGCCGCCTTGCCTTCTGCTTCACGGGGCGCACATTGGGGCACACGTTGAGGTGATGCTCAATTACTTCCCTTGGGACCCCTGCTAACTAATCAGGTTCCCACGCGAACACCTTCTTGTTCGCACACAGGAACCTGATCAGGGCCTTCTCCTGCTCGGGCTCGAGGTTGGCCCCTATGGTGAAGGTGGCGCTAGTGGACCCGTCCTCGTCGACTGGTACCTGCTTGGTTTCCGCCTTGTCTTGGGTGAACAACTGCTTCTTTTTAGCCGGCGCAGCCCCCTTGGGCTCAAGGGCGTCGGTGCTAGTGGGCTGCGCCACCCGCGGCTGCCCTGAAAACAAGCTGGAGCACCTGCAGCGCATCCTTGTGTCTCCTGACACGGTGAGGACGCCGCTGCTCCCAGGCATCTTCATGAGGTTGTACATCGGGTGAGTTGCTACCATGAACCGAGCCAAGGCCGGATAGCCGAGGATGGCGTTGTAGGGGAGGCCAATGGGGGCGATGTCGAAGTCGATCAGCTCCGTGCAGAAGTTGTCGCAGGTGCCAAAGGTCACTGGGAGGCGGATCTGTCCCAAGGAGGCGGTGGAACCGGCTCTGACGCCCGAGAAAGGCCTGCTGAGTTGGAGCCGCTCCAGCGGCACGTGGAGGAGGCTGAAGGCCTCCACCGAGAGCACGTTGAGGTCGGCACCACTGTCGATGAGGGTCCTGGTGACGGCCACTTGGCAGATGGTGGGGGTGCACAGCATCAGGAGCGCGCCCGAACCAATGGGGTTGAAGGGGTGGTCCTCCGAGTCAAAGGTTAGATCGGCCTCGGGCGCCACCCAGCCCGGGGGGCTTCTCGGCGCTTGGAGGCGGTGCTGATCCGGTGGGTGAATGGCTTGATGTGATGGCTCGAGGGTGATGCATGGGAGCCACCCAGGAGAGCTACGATGACGGGCGGCGCTGGTGCGGCGAAATAGGCGAGGAAGAGGTCGTGCAGCTCCTCCCAAGAGGTGACAGAGGCCGTCAGCAGGTGGAGGAGCCACGCGCGCGGGACGCCGGTGAGGGCCATGGGTAACCAGTTGGCCATCACCCGGTCGTCGCCCCCGGCTCTCAGGACGGCCTCCTCGTACGCCAGCAGGAAAACCATCGGGTCCGTCGCTCCGTCGTAGCACGGCGGTGTCTCGGGCCTGAACTTGCGCGGCCACTACACCTGTCGCAAGGGTGGGGCCAAGGCCCAGAGCCCCCTGGCCCCAGTGTTGGCATCCGTTGCTGGAGCGGGTGGCGCATTGTCCGCCATGAGGGCGGGATGCGATGTCGGGGGAGAGCGGGTCGTCAGGAGGGAGGACTCCGGCGCACCCCTACCTGGCGCGCCAAATGTCGGATTTTGGGTTCCGGCAGACCCTTGAGGTTCAAACACTGGGGTGCGCGTGGAGATCTCTCCCCTACCGATCTACGTCTGATCTCCTCGCGTGATCTAAGCTGGAAACAACGAACAACACAAGGGACACGAGGTTTATACTGGTTCGGGCCACCGTTGTGGTGTAATACCCTACTCTAGTGTGAGGTGTGGTGGATTGCCTCAGGGGCTGCTGATGAACAGTACAAGGGAAGAACATCCTAGCGAGAGGTGTTCTTGAGCTGGTGCGATGAACTGCTAGGGCGAGTTCACTCGCCTCTCTCTCTCTCTCTGCTAGGGCTCTACCAGATTTCTAGATGTCCCTCTACTCTGTGTGGCTAGTTCTACTTATAGAGGCCCTGGGCCTCTCCCCAAATAATGAGCGGGAAGGGTGCCAACAACTGGCCATTTTGAAGGGGGACATCTAGTACAAGTTATCCTGACCAAAGGTGGTCTTCGGCTGCCAAAAGTACTGGTGATGACGGCCGTCTTGGGCTCCGCGGTGATCTCCGTCCTGCCGCTCTGCTGGTCTTGGGTCTCGTTGCACCGGAATGGCAACCTTTGCCCGATGCCTTGGGCCTGCGCTTGCCCCCTTTGCACCAAAGGGGAAACACGGACACTGCGCAGGCCGGCACCCGCCTGGTCTCGATCGTCATGGCTTGCGTCATGGGTTCCTCATGAGGTACCCCTGCCTTGATCTCTCCACCTCCTCATGAGCCTGCCTGATGAGGCTGCCTCTGAGGAAGCTTTCTGTCGTCCGCCCCGCGAGGCTTGGCCCCTCGCGAGGGTCCTTGAGCTTGAGCTGATGAAGATGGGCCGCGCTGGGCCCCCACTTGAGCCACGCTGCAGGCCGCAGGCAGGCAAGTCTTGGGACCCCCGTTCCCAGAACGCCGACATATACCTTCAAGCGCTAACCTCCCCGGCAACGGCACCAGAAAAGAGCTTGATGTCTACTACACAACCTTCTTCTTGTAGACGTTGTTGGGCCTCCAAGTGCAGAGGTTTGTAGGACAGTAGCAAATTTCCCTCAAGTGGATGACCTAAGGTTTATCAATCCGTAGGAGGCGTAGGATGAAGATGGTCTCTCTCAAACAACCCTGCAACCAAATAACAAAGAGTGTCTTATGTCCCCAACACACCCAATACAATGGTAAATTGTATAGGTGCACTAGTTCGGCGAAGAGATGGTGATACAAGTGCAATATGGATGGTAGATATAGGTTTTTGTAATCTGAAAATATAAAAACAGCAAGGTAGCATGTGGTAAAAGTGAGCACAAACGGTATTGCAATGCGTTGAAACAAGGCATAGGGTTCATACTTCCACTAGTGCAAGTTCTCTTAACAATAATAACATAATTGGATCATATAACTATCCCTCAACATGCAACAAAGAGTCACTCCAAAGAAAATAATAGCGGAGAACAAACGAAGAGATTATTGTAGGGTACGAAACCACCTCAAAGTTATCCTTTCTGATCGATCTATTCAAGAGTCCGTAGTAAAATAACATGAAGCTATTCTTTCTGTTCGATCTATCATAGAGTTCGTACTAGAATAACACCTTAAGACACAAATCAACCAAAACCCTAATGTCACCTAGATACTCCAATGTCACCTCAAGTATCCGTCGGTATGATTATACGATATGCATCACATAATCTCAGATTCATCTATTCAACCAACACAAAGAACTTCAAAGAGTGCCCCAAATATTCTACCGGAGAGTCAAGACAAAAACATGTGCCAACCCCTATGCATAAGTGCACGAGGGCACGGAACTCACAACTTGATCACCAAAATATACATCAAGTGGATCACATGATATCCCATTGTCACCACAGATAAGCACGTGCAAGACATACATCAAGTGTTCTCAAATCCTTAAAGACTCAATCCGTTAAGATAACTTCAAAGGTAAAACTCAATCCATTACAAGAGAGTAGAGGGGGAGAAACATCATAAGATCCAACTATAATAGAAAAGCTCGCGATACATCAAGATCGTACCACATCAAGAACACGAGAGAGAGAGAGAGAGAGATCAAACACACAGCTACTGGTACATACCCTCAGCCCCGAGGGAGAACTACTCCCTCCTTGTCATGGAGAGCGCCGAGATGATGAATATGGCCACCAGAGAGGGATTCCCCCCTCCGGCTGGGTGCCGGAATGGGTCTAGATTGGTTTTCGGTGGCTACGGAGGCTTCTGGCGGCAGAACTCCCGATCTATTCTAATCCCCAATGTTTTTAGGGTATATGGATATATATATATAGGAGGAAGAAGTACGTCGGTGGAGCAACGAGGGGCCCACGAGGATGGAGGGCACACCCAGGGGGTGGGCGCGCCCCCCTGCACGTGGCTACCTCGTTGCTTGCCTGACGTATACTCCAAGTCTCCTGGATTTCTTCCATTGATAAAATCACGTTCTCGAAGGTTTCCTTCCGTTTGGACTCCATTTGATATTCCTTTTCATCGAAACCCTAAAATAGGAAAAAAAAACAGCAATTTGGGTTGGGCCTCCGGTTATTAGGTTAGTCCCAAAAATGATATAAAAGTGTAAAATAAAGCCCATAAACATCCAAAACGGGTAATATAATAGCATGGAACAATCAAAAATTGTAGATACGTTCGAGACGTATCACATATCTGTTGGATAAAGAGCACCTACCTCTTAGGCCTGATTTTGAGGACAAGTAGGTTGTCATGGATGCATCCCATCCTACTGTGCAAAGGCCCAAGAGAAGATTGAGAAGGCAAAAGCTACAAAAGCATCAAAGGAAGCAAGTGCTTCAGGTGCATCAACTATGAATCTCAAGACCAAGCAAGATCAGCTCACCTATCTTCTTAGGGATACCCTGAGAATTGAGGAGAGTCTGGCCAACTTAACCAAGAATCAAGAAAGCTTAGAAAGGATTGTTGAGAGCAAGATGTATGACCTTGATGTGAAGGTCACAAAGATTCAGACCATTGTGGAGAAGCTAAGGGATGATGCTAAGGAAAGAGATGATAGACCCACTACAGACAGGTTCCAGTCAGTGCCAAGGGCACAGAGGTCTTGTGCTGAGCCAGTTGCAGACTTGAGGCCTGCTCATTCTGCTCCTGCCACCACAACCCCAGTTGCCCCTCCAGTATCTGCTCCACTAGCTCCACAGACTTCAGCAGAGGCATTTGCAGATGGACTCCTCTCCACGTCGTCTATGCACACCGGAGCTACAAGCCAGAAGACTCCTTCAGGAGCTCCCGGACATCGTTCCTAGAGTGTCATATAGCACTATACGTTTTCGAACTTTTTGGTAACTTGTTGCCAAAGGGGAGAAAGTGTATAGATCATAGGCTTCGAGAGAGAGTGTATTTTGCTTTTGTTAGTTTTATTTGCCATGCTACTTGCTACTTTCTGATGTTTACTGCACAACCTTCTTCTTGTAGACTCGTGTTGGGCCTCCAAGCGCAGAGTTTTGTAGGACAGTAGCAAATTTCCCTCAAGTGGATGACCTAAGGTTTATCAATCCATGGGAGGCATAGGATGAAGATGGTCTCTCTCAAACAACCCTGCAACCAAATAACAAAGAGTGTCTTGTGTCCCCAACACACCCAATACAATGGTAAATTGTATAGGTGCACTAGTTCGGTGAAGAGATGGTGATACAAGTGCAATATGGATGGTAGACATAGGTTTTTGTAATCTAAAAATATAAAAACAGCAAGGTAACTAGTAGTAAAAGTGAGCAAAGACGGTATTGCAATGCTTGGAAACAAGGCCTAGGGTTCATACTTTCACTAGTGCAAGTTCTCTCAACAATGATAACATAATTAGATCATATGGCAATAGCTCAACGTGCAACAAAAAATCACTCCAAAGTTTCTATCAGAAATCGTAGGACAAAAACGTGCATCAGCCACTATGCATAGATTACCCCAATGTCACCTCGGGAATCCGCGAGTTGAGTGCCAAAACATACATCAAGTGAATCAATAGAACATCCCATTGTCACCACAGATATCCCATCGCGAGACATACATCAAGTGTTCTCAAATCCAATACTCAATCCAACATAGCGAAACCTCAAAGAGCAAGACTCAATTCATCACAAGAAGATGGAGGGAAGAACACCATAAGATCCAACTATAATAACAAAGCTCGTGGTACATCAAGACCATGCTAAATCAAGAACACGAGAGAGAGAGAGAGAGAGAGAGAGAGAGATCAAACACATAGCTACTGGTACATACCCTCAACCCCGAGGGTCAACTACTCCCTCCTCATCATGGAGAGCGCCGGGATGATCAAGATGGCCACCGGTGAACGGTGATGGTTTCCCCCTCTGGCAGGGTGCCAGAACGGGCTCCCGATTGGTTTTTCGTGGCTACAGAGGCTTGCGGCGGCGGAACTCCCGGTCTAGGTTTATTTCTGGGGGTTTCTATATTTATAGGAATTTTTGGCGTCGAGAACAAGTCAGGGGGTCCATGAGGTGACGACAAGGCAGGGGGCACATCGTAGGGGGGTGCCCTCCACCCTTGTGGATGCCTCGTGGCTCCTCTGGTCCATCTCCGATACTTCGTGGGCTTCTTTTGGTCCATAAAAAGCGTCGTAAAGTTTCAGCTCGTTTGGACTTCGTTTGGTACTCCTTTTCTGTAAAACTGAAAAACAAGGAAAAACATAAACTGGCACTGGGCTCTAGGTTAATAGGTTAGTCCCAAAAATAATATAAAATAGCATATAAAACATCCAAGATGGATAATACAATAGCATGGAACAATAAAAAATTATAGATACATTGGAGACGTATCACTTTGGTTGTTCGGTTGTTGCTACTTATGCTACTACGTTTGTCATGCTCGTGAGATACTTATGTGGTCATGTGTTTGATCATACTATGCTTAATGTATGTCTGCATGTCTATATCTATGATTATTTGTGTATGATTAGTCACATGTATTTTGGTGATGAGTGCATGTTATTTAGTTCCTATCATTTTGTACGCTCCACCAAGATGTATGTGACATGGTGAAGGAAATATGCCCTAGAGGCAATAATAAAGTTATTGTTTATTTCCTTATTTCATGATAAATGTTTATTATTCATGCTAGAATTGTATTAATCAGAAACATAATACATGTGTGAATACATAGACAAACATAGTGTCACTAATATGCCTCTACTTGACTAGCTCGTTAATCAAAGATGGTTAAGTTTCCTAACCATAGACATGAGTTGTCATTTTATTAACGGGACCACATCATTAGGAGAATGATGTGATTGACTTGACCCATTCTGTTAGCTTAGCACTTGATCGTTTACTTTGTTGCTATTGCTTTCTTCATGACTTATACATGTTCCTATGACTGAGATTATGCAACTCCCATTTACCGGAGGAACACTTTGTGTGCTACCAAACGTCACAGCGTAACTGGGTGATTATAAAGATGCTCTATAGGTGTCTTCGAAGGTACTTGTTGGGTTGGCGTATTTCGAGATTAGGATTTGTCACTCTGATTGTCGGAGAGGTATCTCTGGGCCCACTCGGTAATACACATCACTTAAGCCTTGCAAGCATTGTAACTAATGAGTTAGTTGCAGGATGATGTATTACAGAACGAGTAAAGAGACTTGCCGGTAACAAGATTGAACTAGATATTGAGATACCGACGATCGAATCTCGGGCAAGTAACATACCGATGACAAAGGGAACAACATATGTTGTTATGCGGTTTGACCGATAAAGATCTTCGTAGAATATGTAGGAGCCAATACGAGCATCCAGGTTCCGCTATTTGTTATTGACTAGAGACGTGTCTCGGTCATGTTTACATAGTTCTCGAACTCGTAGGGTCCGCACGCTTAAAGTTCGATGACGGTTATATTATGAGTTTATGTGTTTTGATATACCGAAGGTAGTTCGGAGTCCCGGATGAGATCGGGGACATGACGAGGAGTCTCGAAATGGTCGAGACATAAAGATCGATATATTGGACGACTATATTCGGACATCGGAAAGGTTCCGAGTGATTCGGGTATTTTTCGGAGTACCGGGGAGTTACGGGAATACGGGGGAAGAAGTATATGGGCCTTATTGGGCTTTAGGGGAGAGACAGAGGCAGCCCCCCCCCCCAATGACTAGTCCGAAAATGGCTAGGGGGAGGGGCGGCGCCCCCTCCTTCCTTCTCTTCCCTCTTCACTTCCTTGTCTCCTACTCATACTACTTGGAAGGGGAGGAATCCTAATCCCGGTGGGAGTAGGACTCCTCTAGGGCGCGCCATAGGGGCCGGCCCTCTCCCCCTCCTCCACTCCTTTATATACGTGGCCAGGGGCACCCGATAGACAACAATTGATCTCTTGGATCTTTTAGCCGTGTGCGGTGCCCCTCTCCACCATAGTCCACCTTGATAATATCATAGCGGTGCATAGGGAAGCCCTGGGACGGTAGAACATCAACATCATCACCACGCCGTCGTGTTGACGGAACTCTCCCTCAAAGCTCGGCTGGATCGGAGTTCGAGGGACGTCATCGAGTTGAACGTGTGCAGAACTCGGAGGTGTTGTGCGTTCGGTACTTGATCGGTCGGATCGTGAAGACGTATGACTACATCAACCGCGTTGTGATAACGCTTCCATTTTCGGTCTACGAGGGTACATGGACACACTCTCCCCTCTCGTTGCTATGCATCACCATGATCTTGCGTGTGCGTAGGAAATTTTTGAAATTACTACGTTCCCCAACAGTGGCATCCGAGCCATGTTTTATGCGTTTATGTTATATGCACGAGTAGAACACAAGTGAGTTGTGGGCGATACAAGTCATACTGCTTACCAGCATGTCATACTTTGGTTCGGCGGTATTGTTGGATGAAGCGGTCCAGACTGACATTACGCGTACACTTACGCGAGACTGGTGTACCGACGTGCTTTGCACACAGGTGGCTGGCGGGTGTCAGTTTCTCCAACTTTAGTTAAACCGAGTGTGGCTACGCCCGGTCCTTGAGAAGGTTAAAACAGCACTAACTTGATGAACTATCATTGTGGTTTTGATGCGTAGGTAAGAACGGTTCTTGCTCAGCCCGTAGCAGCCACGTAAAACTTGCAACAACAAAGTAGAGGGCGTCTAACTTGTTTTTGCAGGGCATGTTGTGATGTGATATGGTCAAGACGTGATGAGATATAAGTTGTTGTATGAGATGATCATGTTTTGTTGAAGTTATTGGCAATTGGCAGAAGCCTTATGGTTGTCTCTTTATTGCATAAGATGCAAGTGCCAAATAATTGCTTTACTTTATCCCTATGCGATAGCAATAGTTGCAAGAGCAATAGTTGGCGAGACAACCATGTGACGACACATTGATATAGATCAAGATGATGGAGATCATGGTGTCATGTCGGTGACGGTGGAGATCATGACGATGCTTTGGAGATAGAGATCAAAGGCACAAGATAATGATGGCCATATCATGTCACATATTTTGATTGCATGTGATGTTTATCTTTTATACATCTTACTTTGCTTAGTTATGACGGTAGCATTATAAGATGATCTCTCACTAAATTTCAAGATAAAAGTGTTCTCCCTGAGTATGCACCGTTGCCAAAGTTCGTCGTGCCCAGACACCACGTGATGATCGGGTGTGATAAGCTCTACGTCCATCTACAATGGGTGCAAGCCAGTTTTGCACATGCAGAATACTCAGGTTAAACTTGACGAGCCTAGCATATGTAGATATGGCCTCGGAACGCTGAGACCGAAAGGTCGAGCGTGAATCATATAGTAGATATGATCAACATAATGATGTTCACCATTGAAAACTACTCCATTTCATGTGATGATCAGTTATGGTTTAGTTGATTTGGATCACGTGATCACTTAGATGATTAGAGGGATGTCTATCTAAGTGGGAGTTCTTAAGTAATTTGATTAATTGAACTTTAATTTATCATGAACTTAGTCCTGGTAGTATTAGCATATCTATGTTGTAGATCAATAGCTCGCGTTTACTCCCCTGTTTTATTTTTGATATGTTCATAGACAAAACTAAGTTGAAAGATGTTAGTAGCAATGATGCGGATTGGATCCGTGATCTGAGGATTATCCTCATTGCTGCACAGAAGAATTATGTCATTGATGCACTGCTAGGTGACAGACCTATTGTAGGAGCAGATGCAGATGTCATGAACGTTTGGCTAGCTCAATATGATGACTACTTTATAGTTTAGTGCACCATGCTTAAAAGCTTAGAATCGGGACTTCAAAGACGTTTTGAACGTCATGGATCATATGAGATGTTCCAGGAGTTGAAGTTAATATTTCAAGCAAATACCCGAGTGAAGAGATATGAAGTCTCCAACAAGTTCTATAGCTAAAAGATGGAGGAGAATAGCTCAAGCAGTGAGCATGTGTTCAGATTGTCTGGGTACTACAATCGCTTGAATCAAGTGGGAGTTAATCTTCCAGATAAAATAGTGATTGACAGAATTCTCTAGTCACCATCACCAAGTTAGTAGAACTTCGTGATGAACTATAGTATGCAAGGAATGAAGAAAACGATTCCTGAGCTTTTCATGATGATGAAATCGATGAAGGTAGAAATCAAGAAAGAGCGTCAAGTGTTGATGATTAACAAGACCACTAGTTTCAAGAAGAGGGCAAAGGGAAAGAAAGGGAACTTCAAGAAGAACGGCAAGCAAGTTGCTGCTCAAGTGAAGAAGCCCAAGTCTGGACCTAAGCCTAAGACTAAGTGCTTCTACTGCAAAGGGACTAGTCACTGGAAGTGGAAATGCCCTGAATATTTAGTGGATAAGAAGGATGGCAAAGTGAACAAGGGTATATTTGATATACAGGTTATTGATGTGTACCTTACTAGTATTTATAGTAGCCCCTGGGTATTTGATACTTGTTCGGTTGCTAAAAAATTAGTAACTCGAAACAGGAGTTACAGAATAAATAGAGACTAGTTAAGGGAGAAGTGACGATGTGTGTTGGAAGTGGTTCCAAGATTGATATGATCATCATCGCACACTCCCTATACTTTCGGGATTAGTGTTAAACCTAAATAAATGTTATTTGGTGTTTGCGTTGAGCATGAATATGATTTGATCATGTTTATTGCAATACGGTTATTCATTTAAGATCAGAGAATAATTGTTGTTCTGTTTACATGAATAAAACCTTCTATGATTATACACCCAATGAAATTGGTTTGTTGGATCTCGATCGTAGTGATACACATATTCATAATATTGAAGCCAAAAGATGCAAAGTTAATAATGATAGTGCAACTTATTTGTGGCACTGCGTTTGGGTCATATTGGTATAAAGCGCATGAAGAAACTCCATGCTGATGGGCTTTTGAAATCACTTGATTATGAATCAGTTGATGCTTGCGAACCATGCCTCATGGGCAAGATGACTAAGACCCCGTTCTCCGGAACAATGGAGCGAGCAACAAACTTCTTGGAAATAATACATACTGATGTATGCAGTCCAATGAGTGTTGAGGCTCGCGGCGGGTATCGTTATTTTCTGACCTTCACAGATGATTTGAGCAGATATGGGTATATCTACTTGATGAAACATAAGTATGAAACATTTGAAAAGTTCAAAGAATTTCATAGTGAAGTGGAAAATCATCATAACAAGAAAATAAAGTTTCACTACTAGGGAAAACCTTATACACATAAGTTTATCAGCAGCGCGGTTTAAAAATGAGCGCTACTGCTAATTAGTAGTAGCGAGGGGTACCGCGCTACTACTAAGTTGATAGTAGTAGCGAGGGGTATAAACCCGCGCTGCTACTAAATGGTCTCCAACAATGCCCCCGGGATAGGCCATAGTAGTAGCGAGGGGTATAAAACCAGCGCTACTACTACGTAAGTAGTAGTAGCGCAGGTGAGACCCCACGCTACTACTAAGCGTGTCCACCCCGGCCCGATCCCCACCCCCCACTCCACCAACCATCCTTGTCCACCCACTCCCGTCTGTCTCCAAAAAAAACGACGGAGCCCGATCCAGATCCCCAACCTCCTCTCCCAACCCACTCGCCGTCGGCCTCCCTTCCACCTCCTCTCCTCCATCCATCCGCCCCCATGCCCCCCGCCGCGTGCGCCATGCCGGCGGCCGCGTGCCCGCCGCTCCCTGTCTCGCGCCGCTGCCCGCCCCCACCTCCCTCCGCCGCGCACGTGCCCGCCCGCTGCCCTGAGCGTGTCATACAACCGCCGGAGGTCTCTCCACCCTCGATTGTATGTCTTCCTAAGTATGCCCGCGTGAGGGAGAGAGATGGAGATGGTGCTCCGACCGACGCCATGGAGGTCTCTCCCCCCTACCTTCCCTTCATGTGTGTGTGTGTGTTGGACACGATTTGGCCAGATCCCGGATGTTGTTCGATTCAATTTGAATTGCCATTTGCTGATTCAATTTGGCCGGATTCCTCACGCAACGCAGATCACAAGAGATTGCCGACGCCTCCCTGCTGTGGGCCGACGCCACGCATGGATGTTGGAGCCGGTGAGGTACACGACGGCTCCACCTGCACCTCCCACAGCAGCAACTCCTAGCCGAGGTATGCCCTCCTCTCCTCTCCTCTCCTTCCTCCCTCTTCACAGATCTCTATCTTGCCCAAGGCAATCGATCAAGTTTATTCATGTTCTGTACGTAGATGCTGCACTATTTAGATCTCTGGTTGGTTGGTCACATTGGAGACCAAGACTGGAATGTCACAAGGATTCCACTGAAGAAAACTACTGCACTTTTATGCAGGGATTGACGTCCCAACAGACACTGATTAGGCTAATTGCTACCCGTTTTTGCATATATATATATATATATATATATATATTAATAAACAACAAGTTCGATGCTTCCTTCCAGCATGTAACCAACCTGACACCACAAAGTGTTTGAAAAGTGACAGAATGGATATCCAGAGACTGGATCATTTTGAATTAACACGCACAATGCTGACAGTCAACGTCTCAATCCATTTCTCAAAGAAAATAAAAACATCTTGAAGTCCAACTCAAGATAGAAAATTAGTAAGTCCAAGAAACACCACGTGCACGCTCAGTTTCCTCAATTAAGCGCCAATAATTTCCTCCTAAAATTACTGATACCCCTACCACACTTCTGAATTTTGTTCTTGTCGCAACGAGCCAATGTGCTGCTTATAGGGATCCCATATGAATCAAAAGTTTGATCAGGAAAGAAGAGTGTCGTGCATTGTGCATTATCTGCGGACAGTTTGTATTGTGATTTGTATTTGCACTTTTATGCGGTTGAGAGAACCAAGTATTTGTATTTGCACGTAGGCTAAAGACTACTTGTGATTTCTATGTAGTATTATTTTCAGTTGGTTGCTGTAACCTGAAGGCAGAATCTGCAAGCAAAATAGCAGTGAGCAAGTCCTGGACTGGATGATATGTGTTTGGTCATGATTTGTTTGGCTGTAGCATCTCTCTCTAGTGTTAAGCGCATCGTGGATATGTCCTTGTAGTATATGTTTGCTGTCGCAAATTTTTTACAGTGATAGGAGTTCTTGTAGACCAATTTACAGAAGAAGAGGGATTACAGTGATAGAGCATTGGACCTTGTCAAGTGGTTTCAGAGGAGGATGGAGATGGCTGCCTTACTACAGTGGAGGGCTTAATAGACTCAACTGTATTTGCTATCCCTTTGTGCACTACACGCATGTTCAGTAGCTGCCATTTTCTTGTACTAGCACTGCCAAGATGGATGTTCCTAAAGAGTTGTGACTCCCAAGTACGCTCCTCCTTTTGCCCATTTTATTTCCTTAGGCAATGTACTCTGATTCAGCCAGGACATCACACGGCCATGCTCTGTTTCTTCTCAGGTCCAGCCTGATTCGAGCTTCCTAGACATCCACAAGGCATGCCTTGGCCGCCATTGAGCAGAATGCCGCTGGTGGCCGCAGCGGCGACAGAGTGTCGTCTCAGCAGACAAGGGAGTATCAAGCGAGACATCATCATCAACCCGAGCGAAGGTCATAGGTGTCGCGTGCTCCTGCGCGGCAACATGTGCCGCTATACTGATTGGGCAAACAGGTCTGCTCTCTGCATATGCAGCCTCCTCCATTTGATTTAATGAAATAAATATCATATTTGGTACCATGGCAATCCTAATTCCAGTCTTGTTACAGCTGTTGTTCTTGGCCTGAGCAGCAACCCTGTATTGGCTCAGGTTGATTTGGTTGCTCCAGCAGCTACAAGTGAGCAAGATGATGTAAATGTTACTGGCCTACATCGTATAGAAGATGATTTAGTGATCTCAAATGATCACACTATCAAATGGTGAATGTGCACTGATAAAGCATGGGAGTTTTTCTTGTGTTACTAGTGTCCGGCCAGAATTAGTAAGGTATGATCAACGTGGCCGTATAATTAGATTTGGAAAAATACTAACTTGTTATTTCCTTTGCATTTTTTACTGTAAAAAGTCATGGCTCACCTATTAACCGGCGGCCGTAGAAGGACTAATCACCTAACTGAAACACTAATAATTAGAAGATAGATTGAACTTCGTTTAATGGATATACAACATATTGAATTATTTTCTATTTGGTCTAATTGATATAATCATGTCTAATAGAGTTCACAATCTTTACTTTGAAGATCTGTAGCTAGACGTTAGAACTGTTGACATGCAAATAATTAACTAACTGCATGTCGTACTTGAATTACAAGTTTTTTGGTTTCGTCACTCCTTTGTTATATGGAAGAAGACTTCATGGTTAGCATTATTTATTATAACACATTCATATAAGATTTTCTTGCCACTGTAAGTAGGAAGTTGATTTTTTTAGTCTGTTTTGTTCTGCGGGGATTTTGGTCTATTTTTCTAATAGTATATATGATCATTCAGTCACAGTTCCAGTATTTTAGAACTAAAGCTCCCCCTAATTAAAATGCAGAAACATGTTTTCTTTCATTATGTTTCAGTCACTGTCTTAGAAACACTAGAAAATATCTCTTGACAAACTTCTTCATGGAACTAATATTTTTATGCTAATGACAAATTGGATTTATAATCTTTAACCTCGAATCTTTATAGGATTTTGGTTACTACCATATCTGCTCTTGCAGGTCTACAAGAGTATCCACTTCTGAGGTTGATTTTCAAAATGTGTATATCTAATATTTCTTACTGCAACTTTAAGCTTCACTGTCATCTAACTTTGTCTAGTTAATATACTTACTCGGCAACATGGAAAGTTTCCACATTTGTTCTAGCTGTCTCTATGGGTTAGCGACTTAGCATACATGTTTTAATAAGGTTTCACATTTGCTTCTCTGACAAGGTCTGTTTTTATTCATAGGTAGAAGATAGAGACAGAGTGCTACCGGATAATGAGATGTTGAAGCGGCAGACTGAATCCATGACACCGAAGTGCAATTGTCACAGATTATCTCTATCTTTTCTTTTCATTTTTCTTATTATTGAGTGAGAACAGAATGAGGAATTGTGTGATAGTACATACAGCAACTGTAGTAAAAAGAAACTTATGTTTGCAATTGTTAATGACATAGATACTTGCATGTTCTTTGAAGTGGTCATTTGTGAGTTGCAATGCATAATGAGGTTTTTTGGCTGATTTATTTCCTTCGGTTTCTGGTTAACCATGAAATAGGAGCCCAGCAGTGCTCACTATTGTTGTGTTTACTAGGAACTGTATGCATAAAATGGAATTAGTGGATTTTTTTAATTATAAATTAGTTAGTAGTGGCGTGGGAAAAGACTGCGCGCTACTAGTACTTAGGATACTAGTAGCGTTGGTAGTGTGGACACGCTGCTACTATTTTGTTAGTAGTGGCGCGGGTACTAAATAGCAGTAGCGTGGGTGGCACATGCTACTACTAACTTTGTTAGTAGTAGCGTGGGTGTTGGGTTTCGTAGTAATTTCAAAAAATTTCCTACGCGCACACAGGATCATGTGATGCATAGCAACGAGAGGAGAGTGTTGTCTACGTACCCAACGCAGACCAACTGCGGAAGCGATGACACGACGTAGAGGAAGTAGTCGTACGTCTTCACGATCCAACCGATCAAGCACCGAAACTACGGCACCTCCGAGTTCGAGCACACGTTCAGCTCGATGACGATCCCCGGACTCCGATCCAGCAAAGTGTCGGGGAAGAGTTTCGTCAGCACGACGGCGTGGTGATGATCTTGATGAACTACAGCAGCAGGGCTTCGCCTAAACTCCGCTACAGTATTATCGAGGAATATGGTGGCAGGGGGCACCGCACACGGCTAAGGAATCGATCACGTGGATCAACTTGTGTCAACTTGTGTGTTTAGAGGTGCCCCTGCCTCCGTATATAAAGGAGCCAAGGGGGGAGGAGGCGCCGGCCAGGAGGAGGTGGCGCAGGAGGAGTCCTACTCCTACCGGGAGTAGGACTCCCCCCCCCCCAATCCTATTCCAACTAGGATTCCCAAGGGGGAAAGAGGGAGAGGGGTGGCTGGCCACCTCTCCTAGTCCTAATAGGACTAGGGGAAGGGGGGAGGCGCGCAGCCCCCTTGGGCTGCCCCTTTCTCCTTTCCACTAAGGCCCATGATGGCCCATATGGCTCCCGGGGGGTTCCGGTAACCTCCCGGTAACCCGGTAAAATCCCGATTTCACCCGGAACATTTCCGATGTCCAAACATAGACTTCCAATATATCAATCTTTATGTCTCAATCATTTCGAGACTCCTCGTCATGTCCGTGATCACATCCGGGACTCCGAACAACCTTCGGTACATCAAAATGCATAAACTCATAATATAACTGTCATCGTAACCTTAAGCGTGCGGACCCTACGGGTTCGAGAACAATGTAGACATGACCGAGACACGTCTCCGGTCAATAACCAATAGCGGGACCTGGATGCCCATATTGGCTCCTACATATTCTACGAAGATCTTTATCGGTCAGACCGCATAACAACATACGTTGTTCCCTTTGTCATCGGTATGTTACTTGCCCGAGATTCGATCGTCGGTATCCAATACCTAGTTCAATCTCGTTACCGGCAAGTCTCTTTACTCGTTCCGTAATACATCATCTCACAACTAACATATTAGTTGTAATGCTTGCAAGGCTTTGTGATGTGTATTACCGAGAGGGCCCAGAGATACCTCTCCGACAATCGGAGTGACAAATCCTAATCTCGAAATACGCCAACCCAACATCGACCATTGGAGACACCTGTAGTACTCCTTTATAATCACCCAGTTACGTTGTGACGTTTGGTAGTACCCAAAGTGTTCCTCCGGTAAACGGGAGTTGCATAATCTCATAGTCATAGGAACATGTATAAGTCATGAAGAAAGCAATAGCAACATACTAAACGATCGGGTGCTAAGCTAATGGAATGGGTCATGTCAATCAGATCATTCTACTAATGATGTGACCTCGTTAATCAAATAACAACTCATTGTTCATGGTTAGGAAACATAACCATCTTTGATTAACGAGCTAGTCAAGTAGAGGCATACTAGTGACACTCTGTTTGTCTATGTATTCACACATGTATTATGTTTCCGGTAAATACAATTCTAGCATGAATAATAAACATTTATCATGATTATAAGGAAATAAATAATAACTTTATTATTGCCTCTAGGGCATATTTCCTTCAGTCTCCCACTTGCACTAGAGTCAATAATCTAGATTACACTGTAATGAATCTAACACCCATGGAGCTTTGGTGCTGATCATGTTTTGCTCGTGGAAGAGGCTTAGTCAACGGGTCTGCAACATTCAGATCCGTATGTATCTTGCAAATCTCTATGTCTCCCACCTGGACTAGATCCCGGATGGAGTTGAAGCGTCTCTTGATGTGTTTGGTCCTTTTGTGAAATCTGGATTCCTTTGCCAAGGCAATTGCACCAGTATTGTCACAAAAGATTTTCATTGGACCCGATGCACTAGGTATGACACCTAGATCGGATATGAACTCCTTCATCCAGACTCCTTCATTTGCTGCTTCCGAAGCAGCTATGTATTCTGCTTCACATGTAGATCCCGCTACGACGCTTTGTTTAGAACTGCACCAACTGACAGCTCCACCGTTTAATGTAAACACGTATCCGGTTTGCGATTTAGAATCGTCCGGATCAGTGTCAAAGCTTGCATCAACGTAACCTTTTACGATGAGCTCTTTGTCACTTCCATATACGAGAAACATATCCTTAGTCCTTTTCAGGTATTTCAGGATGTTCTTGACCGCTGTCCAGTGATCCATTCCTGGATTACTTTGGTACCTCCCTGCTAAACTTATAGCAAGGCACACATCAGGTCTGGTACACAGCATTGCATACATGATAGAGCCTATGGCTGATGCATAGGGAACATCTTTCATATTCTCTCTATCTTCTGCAGTGGTCGGGCATTGAGTCTTACTCAATTTCACACCTTGTAACACAGGCAAGAACCCTTTCTTCGCTTGATCCATTTTGAACTTCTTCAAAATTTTGTCAAGGTATGTGCTTTGTGAAAGTCCAATTAAGCATCTTGATCTATCTCTATAGATCTTAATGCCTAATATGTAAGCAGCTTCACCGAGGTCTTTCATTGAAAAACTTTTATTCAAGTATCCCTTTATGCTATCCAGAAATTCTATATCATTTCCAATCAGTAATATGTCATCCACATATAATATCAGAAATGCTACAGAGCTCCCACTCACTTTCTTGTAAATACAGGCTTCTCCGAAAGTCTGTATAAAACCAAATGCTTTGATCACACTATCAAAACGTTTATTCCAACTCCGAGAGGCTTGCACCAGTCCATAAATGGATCGCTGGAGCTTGCACACTTTGTTAGCTCCCTTTGGATCGACAAAACCTTCTGGTTGCATCATATACAACTCTTCTTCCAGAAATCCATTCAGGAATGCAGTTTTGACATCCATTTGCCAAATTTCATAATCATAAAATGCGGCAATTGCTAACATGATTCGGACGGACTTAAGCATCGCTACGGGTGAGAAGGTCTCATCGTAGTCAATTCCTTGAACTTGCCGAAAACCTTTTGCGACAAGTCGAGCTTTGTAGACAGTAACATTACCATCAGCGTCAGTCTTCTTCTTAAAAATCCATTTATTCTCAATTGCTTGCCGATCATCGGGCAAGTCAACCAAAGTCCATACTTTGTTCTCATACATGGATCCCATCTCAGATTTCATGGCTTCAAGCCACTTTACGGAATCTGGGCTCACCATCGCTTCTTCATAGTTCGTAGGTTCATCATGATCTAGTAGCATGACCTCCAGAACAGGATTACCGTACCACTCTGGTGCGGATCTTACTCTGGTTGATCTACGCGGTTCAGTAGTATCTTGATCTGAAGTTTCATGATCATTATCATTGGCTTCCTCACTAACTGGTGTAGGTGTCACTGAAACAGTTTTCTGTGATGAACTACTTTCCAGTAAGGGAGCAGGTGCAGTTACCTCATCAAGTTCTACTTTCCTCCCACTCACTTCTTTCGAGAGAAACTCCTTCTCTAGAAATGATCCATTCTTAGCAACGAATGTTTTGCCTTCGGATCTGTGTTAGAAGGTGTACCCAACAGTTTCCTTTGGGTATCCTATGAAGACACATTTCTCCGATTTGGGTTCGAGCTTATCAGGTTGAAGCTTTTTCACATAAGCATCGCAGCCCCAAACTTTAAGAAACGACAACTTTGGTTTCTTGCCAAACCACAGTTCATAAGGCGTCGTCTCAACGGATTTTGATGGTGCCCTATTTAACGTGAATGCGGCCGTCTCTAAAGCATATCCCCAAAATGATAGCGGTAAATCAGTAAGAGACATCATAGATCGCACCATATCTAGTAAAGTACGATTACGACGTTCGGACACACCATTACGCTGTGGTGTTCCGGGTGGCGTGAGTTGCGAAACTATTCCACAGTTTTTCAAATGTACACCAAACTCGTAACTCAAATATTCTCCTCCACGATCAGATCGTAGAAACGTTTATTTTCTTGTTACGATGATTTTCAACTTCACTCTGAAATTCTTTGAACTTTTCAAATGTTTCAGACTTATGTTTCATTAAGTAAATATACCCATATCTGCTTAAATCATCTGTGAAGGTGAGAAAATAACGATATCCGCCACGAGCCTCAATATTCATCGGGCCACATACATCGGTATGTATGATTTCCAACAAATCTGTTGCTCTCTCCATAGTACCGGAGAACGGTGTTTTAGTCATCTTGCCCAAGAGGCACGGTTCGCAAGTACCAAGTGATTCATAATCAAGTGGTTCCAAAAGTCCATCGGTATGGAGTTTCTTCATGCGCTTTATACCGATATGACCTAAACGACAGTGCCACAAATAAGTTGCACTTTCATTATCAACTCTGCATCTTTTGGCTTCAACATTATGAATATGTGTATTACTACTATCGAGATTCAATAAAAATAGACCACTCTTCAAGGGTGCATGACCATAAAAGATATTACTCATATAAATAGAACAACCATTATTCTCTGATTTAAATGAATAACCGTCTCGCATTAAACAAGATCCAGATATAATGTTCATGCTCAACGCTGGCACCAAATAACAATTACTTAGGTCTAATATTAATCCCGAAGGTAGATGTAGAGGTAGCGTGCCGACTGCGATCACATCGACTTTGGAACCGTTTCCCACGCGCATCGTCACCTCGTCCTTTGCCAGTGCTTATTCTGTAGTCCCTGTTTCGAGTTGCAAATATTAGCAACAGAACCAGTATCAAATACCCAGGTGCTACTGCGAGCTCTAGTAAGGTACACATCAATAACATGTATATCACATATACCTTTGTTCACCTTGCCATCCTTCTTATCCGCCAAATACTTGGGGCAGTTCCGCTTCCAGTGACCAGTCTGCTTGCAGTAGAAGCACTCAGTTTCAGGCTTAGGTCCAGACTTGGGTTTCTTCTCTTGAGCAGCAACTTGCTTGCCGTTCTTCTTGAAGTTCCCCTTTTTCTTCCCTTTGCCCTTTTTCTTGAAACTAGTGGTCTTGTTAACCATCAACACTTGATGCTCCTTCTTGATTTCTACCTCCGCAGCTTTCAGCATTGCGAAGAGCTCGGGAATAGTCTTGTTCATCCCTTGCATATTATAGTTCATTACGAAGCTCTTGTAGCTTGGTGGCAGTGATTGGAGAATTCTGTCGATGACGCAATCATCCGGAAGATTAACTCCCAATTGAATCAAGTGATTATTATACCCAGACATTTTGAGTATATGCTCACTGACAGAACTGTTCTCCTCCATCTTGCAGCTATAGAACTTATTGGAGACTTCATATCTCTCAATCCGGGCATTTGCTTGAAATATTAACTTCAACTCCTGGAACATCTCATATGCTCCATGACGTTCAAAACGTCGTTGAAGTCCCGATTCTAAGCCGTAAAGCATGGCACACTGAACTATCGAGTAGTCATCAGCTTTGCTCTGCCAGACGTTCATAACATCTGGCGTTGCTCCAGCAGCAGGCCTGGCACCCAGCGGTGCTTCCAGGACGTAATTCTTCTGTGCAGCAATGAGGATAATCCTCAAGTTACGGACCCAGTCCGTGTAATTGCTACCATCATCTTTCAACTTTGCTTTCTCAAGGAACGCATTAAAATTCAACGGAACAACAGCACGAGCCATCTATCTACAATCAACATAAACAAGCAAGATACTATCAGGTACTAAGTTCATGATAAATTTAAGTTCAATTAATCATATTACTTAAGAACTCCCACTTAGATAGACATCCCTCTAATCTTCTAAGTGATTACGTGATCCAAATCAACTAAACCATGACCGATCATCACGTGAGATGGAGTAGTTTTCAATGGTGAACATCATTTATGTTGATCATATCTACTATATGATTCACGCTCGACCTTTCGGTCTCCGTGTTCCGAGGCCATATCTGCATATGCTAGGCTCGTCAAGTTTAACCTGAGTATTCTGCGTGTGCAAAAACTGGCTTGCACCCGTTGTAGATGGACGTAGAGCTTATCACACCCGATCATCACGTGGTGTCTGGGCACGACGAACTTTGGCAACGGTGCATACTCAGGGAGAACACTTCTTGATAATTTAATGAGAGATCATCTTATAATGCTACCGTCAATCAAAGCAAGATAAGATGCATAAAAAGATAAACATCACATGCAATCAATATAAGTGATATGATATGGCCATCATCATCTCGTGCTTGTGATCTCCATCTCCGAAGCACCGTCATGATCACCATCGTCACCGGCGCGACACCTTGATCTCCATCGTAGCATCGTTGTCGTCTCGCCAATCTTATGCTTTCACGACTATCACTACCGTTTAGTAATAAAGTTAAGCATTACATCGCGATTGCATTGCATACAATAAAGCGACAACCATATGGCTCCTGCCAGTTGCCGATAACTTGGTTACAAAACATGATCATCTCATACAATAAAATTCAGCATCATGCCTTGACCATATCACATCACAACATGCCCTGCAAAAACAAGTTAGACGTCCTCTACTTTGTTGTTGCAATGTTTTACGTGGCTGCTACGGGCTTAAGTAAGAACCAATCTCACCTACGCATCAAAACCACAACGATAGTTTGTCAAATAGACTCCGTTTTAACCTTCGCAAGGACCGGGCGTAGCCATACTTGGTTCAACTAAAGTTGGAGAGACAGTCGCCCGCAAGCCATCTCTGTGCAAAGCACGTCGAGGGAACCGGTCTCGCGTAAGCGTACGCGTAAGGTTGGTCTGGGTCGTCTCGTCCAACAATACCGCCGAACCAAAATATGACATGCTGGTAGGCAGTATGACTTGTATCGTCCACAACTCACTTGTGTTCTACTCGTGCATATAACATCAACATCAATAACCAGGCTCGGATGCCACTGTTGGGTTTCGTAGTAATTTCAAAAAATTTCCTACGCGCACACAGGATCATGTGATGCATAGCAACGAGAGGAGAGTGTTGTCTACGTACCCAATGCAGACCGACTGCGGAAGTGATGACACGACGTAGAGGAAGTAGTCGTACGTCTTCACGATCCAACCGATCAAGCACCGAAACTACGGCACCTCCGAGTTCGAGCACACGTTCAGCTCGATGACGATCCCCGCACTCCGATCCAGCAAAGTGTCGGGGAAGAGTTTCGTCAGCACGACGGCGTGGTGACGATCTTGATGAACTACAGCAGCAGGGCTTCGCCTAAACTCTGCTACAGTATTATCGAGGAATATGGTGGCAGGGGGCACCGCACACGGCTAAGGAATCGATCACGTGGATCAACTTGTGTCAACTTGTGTGTTTAGAGGTGCCCCTGCCTTCGTATATAAAGGAGCCAAGGGGGAGGAGGCGCCGGCCAGGAGGAGGTGGCGCAGGAGGAGTCCTACTCCTACCGGGAGTAGGACTCCCCCCCCCCAATCCTATTCCAACTAGGATTCCCAAGGGGGAAAGAGGGAGAGGGGTGGCCGGCCACCTCTCCTAGTCCTAATAGGACTAGGGGAAGGGGGGAGGCGCGCAGCCCCCTTGGGCTGCCCCTTTCTCCTTTCCACTAAGGCCCATGATGGCCCATATGGCTCCCGGGGGGGTCCGGTAACCTCCCGGTAACCCGGTAAAATCCCGATTTCACCCGGAACACTTCCGATGTCCAAACATAGACTTCCAATATATCAATCTTTATGTCTCGACCATTTCGAGACTCCTCGTCATGTCCGTGATCACATCCGGGACTCCGAACAACCTTCGGTACATCAAAATGCATAAACTCATAATATAACTGTCATCGTAACCTTAAGCGTGCGGACCCTACGGGTTCGAGAACAATGTAGACATGACCGAGACACGTCTCCGGTCAATAACCAATAGCGGGACCTGGATGCCCATATTGGCTCCTACATATTCTACGAAGATCTTTATCGGTCAGACCGCATAACAACATACGTTGTTCCCTTTGTCATCGGTATGTTACTTGCCCGAGATTCGATCGTCGGTATCCAATACCTAGTTCAATCTCGTTACCGGCAAGTCTCTTTACTCGTTCCGTAATACATCATCTCACAACTAACATATTAGTTGTAATGCTTGCAAGGCTTATGTGATGTGTATTACCGAGAGGGCCCAGAGATACCTCTCCGACAATCGGAGTGACAAATCCTAATCTCGAAATACGCCAACCCAACATCGACCATTGGAGACACCTGTAGTACTCCTTTATAATCACCCAGTTACGTTGTGACGTTTGGTAGTACCCAAAGTGTTCCTCCGGTAAACGGGAGTTGCATAATCTCATAGTCATAGGAACATGTATAAGTCATGAAGAAAGCAATAGCAACATACTAAACGATCGGGTGCTAAGCTAATGGAATGGGTCATGTCAATCAGATCATTCTACTAATGATGTGACCTCGTTAATCAAATAACAACTCATTGTTCATGGTTAGGAAACATAACCATCTTTGATTAACGAGCTAGTCAAGTAGAGGCATACTAGTGACACTCTGTTTGTCTATGTATTCACACATGTATTATGTTTCCGGTAAATACAATTCTAGCATGAATAATAAACATTTATCATGATTATAAGGAAATAAATAATAACTTTATTATTGCCTCTAGGGCATATTTCCTTCAGTGGGTTCAACCCACGCTATTACTAACTATTAGCTGTAGCGCCTTATTGGTAGCGCGGGTACCCGCGCTGCTGATAGGCCTAAAACCCGCGCTGCTGCTAGGCTTTTCCCTAGTAGTGTTTCTATGATCTGATCGCAGAGGCGAATATTTGAGTTACGAGTTTTGCCTTCAATTAAAACAATGTGGAATAGTTTCACAAACTCATGCCACCTGGAACACCACAGTGTAATGGTGTGTCCGAACGTCATAACCGTACTTTATTTGATATAGTGCAATCTACGATGTCTCTTACCGATTTACCACTATCGTTTTGGGGTTATGCATTAGAGACAGCTACATTCACATTAAAAAGGGCACCATCTAAATCCGTTGAGATGACATCGTATGAACTATGGTTTAGCAAGAAACCTAAGCTGTCATTTCTTAAAGTTTGGGGTTGCGATGCTTATGTGAAAAAGTTTCATCTTGATAAGCTCAAACCCAAGTCGGAGAAGTGCGTCTTTGTAGTATACCCAAAAGTAACTGTTGGGTGCACCTTCTATCACAGATCCGAAGGCAAGATATTTGTTGCTAAGAATGGATCCTTTCTAGAGAAGGAGTTTCTCTCGAAATAAGTGAGTGGGAGGAAAGTAGAACTTGATGAGGTAATTGTACCTTCTCCCGAATTGGAAAGTAGTTCATCACAGAAATCTGTTCTAGTGATGCCTACACCAATTAGTGAGGAAGTTAATGATGATGATCATGAAACTTCTGATCAAGTTACTACCGAACCTCGTAGGTCAACCAGAGTACGTTCCGCACCAGAGTGGTACGGTAATCCTGTTCTGGAGGTCATGTTACTTGACCATGACGAACCTGCGAACTATGAAGGAAGCGATGATGAGCCCAGATTCCGCGAAATGGTTTGAGGCCATGAAATCTGAGATAGGATCCATGTATGAGAACAAAGTGTGGACTTTGGTTGACTTGCCCGATGATCGTCAAGCCATAGAAAATAAATGGATCTTCAAGAGGAAGACGGACACTGATAGTAGTGTTACTATCTACAAAGCTAGACTTGTCGAAAATGGTTTTCACAAAGTTCAATGTGTTGACTGTGATGAGATTTTCTCACTCGTATCGATGCTTAAAGTATGTCCGAATCATGTTAGCAATTGTCGTATTTTATGAAATCTGGCAAATGGATAACAAAACTGCAATCCTTAATGAATTTATTAAAGAAGAGTTGTATATGATGCAACCAGAAGGTTTTGTCAATCCTAAAGGTGCTAACAAAATGTGCAAGCTCCAGTGATCCATATGTAGACTGGTGCAAGCATCTCGGAGTTGGAATATACGCTTTGATGAGTTGATTAAAGCATATAGTTTTATACAGACTTGCGGTGAAGCCTGTATTTACAAGAAAGTGAGTGGGAGCACTACAGCCTTTCTGATAAGTATATGTAAATGACATATTGTTGATCAGAAATGATGTAGAATTTTCTGGAAAGCATAAAGGAGTATTTGAAAGGAGTTCTTCAAAGAAAGACCTCGGTGAAGCTGCTTACATATTGAGCATCAAGATCTATAGAGATAGATCAAGATGCTTCATAAGTTTTTTCAATGAGTACATACCTTGACAAGATTTTGAAGTAGTTCAAAATGGAACAGTCAAAGAAAGAGTTCTTACCTATGTTACAAGGTGTGAAATTGAGTAAGACTCAAAACCCGATCAATGCAGAAGATCGAAAGAGAATGAAAGTCATTCCCTGTGCCACAACCATAGTTTCTATAAAGTATGCCATTTTGTGTACCAGATCTATTGTATACCCTACACTGGTTTTAGCAAGGGAGTACAATAGTGATCTAGGAGTAGATCACTGGACAACGGTCAAAATTATCCTTAGTGGAATAAGGATATGTTTCTCGATTGTGGAGGTGACAAAAGGTTCGTCGTAAAGGGTTACGTCGATGCAAGTTTTGACACTAATCCAGATGACTCTAAGTCTCAGTCTAGATACATATTGAAAGTGGGAGCAATTAGCTAGAGTAGCTCCGTGCAGAGCATTGTTGACATAGAAATTTGCAAAATACATACAGATCTGAATGTGGCAGACCCATAACTTCTCTCACAAGCAAAATATGATCACACCTTACTACTCTTTGGGTGTTAATCACATAGCAATGTGAACTAGATTATTGACTCTAGTAAACTCTTTGGGTGTTGGTCACATGACGATGTGAACTATGGGTGTTAATCACATGGTGATGTGAACTATTGGTGTTAAATCACATGGCGATGTGAACTAGATTATTGACTCTAGTGCAAGTGGGAGACTGAAGGAAATATGCCCTAGAGGCAATAATAAAGTTATTATTTGTTTCCTTATTTCATGATAAATGTTTATTATTCATGCTAGAATTGTATTAACCGGAAACATAATACATGTGTGAATACATAGACAAACATAGTGTCACTAGTATGCCTCTACTTGACTATCTCGTTAATCAAAGATAGTTAAGTTTCCTAACCATAGACATGAGTTGTCATTTGATTAACGGGATCACGTCATTAGGAGAATGATGTGATTGACTTGACCCATTACGTTAGCTTAGCACTTGATCGTTTAGTTTGTTGCTATTGCTTTCTTCATGACTTATACATGTTACTGTGACTATGAGATTATGCAACTCCTGTTAACCGGAGGAACACTTTGTGTGCTACCAAACATCACAACGTAACTAGGTGATTATAAAGGTGCTCTATAGGTGTCTCTGAAGGTACTTGTTGGGTTGGCGTATTTCGAGATTAGGATTTGTCACTCTGATTGTCGGAGAGGTATCTCTGGGCCCACTCGGTAATACACATCACTTAAGCCTTGCAAGCATTGCAACTAATGAGTTAGTTGTGGGATGATGTATTACGGAACGATTAAAGAGACTTGCTGGTAACAAGATTGAACTAGGTATTGAGATACCGATGATCGAATCTCGGGCAAGTAACATACCGGTGACAAAGGGAACAATGTATGTTGTTATGCGGTTTGATCGATAAAGAACTTCGTAGAATATGTAGGAGCCAATATGAGCACCCAGGTTTCGCTATTGGTTATTGACCAGAGACGTGTCTCGGTCATGTCTACATAGTTCTCGAACCCGTAGGGTCCGCACGCTTAAAGTTCGATGATGGTTATATTATGAGTTTATGTGTTTTCATGTACCGAAGGTAGTTCGGAGTCCCGGGTGAGATCGGAGACATGACGAGGAGTCTCGAAATGGTCGAGATGTAAAGATCGATATATTGGACGACTATATTCGGACATCGGAAAGGTTCCGAGTGATTCGGATATTTTTCGGAGTACCGGGGAGTTACGGGAATACGGGGGAAGAAGTATATGGGCCTTATTGGGCTTTAGGGGAGAGAGAGAGGCAGGCCCCCCCCCAATGACTAGTCCGAATTGGACTAGGGGGGCGGCGCCCCCTCCTTCCTTCTCTTCCCTCTTCCCTTCCTTGTCTCCTACTCCTACTACTTGGAAGGGGAGGAATCCTACTCCCGGTGGGAGTAGGACTCCTCCAGGGCGAGCCATAGGGGTCGGCCCTCTCCGCCTCCTCCACTCCTTTATATATGTGGCCAGGGGGCACCCCATAGACAACAATTGATCTCTTGGATCTTTTAGCCGTGTGCGGTGCCCCTCTCCACCATAGTCCACCTCGATAATATCATAGCGGTGCATAGGCAAATCCCTGCGATGGTAGAACATCAACATCGTCACCACGCCGTCATGCTGACGGAACTCTCCCTCAAAGCTTGGCTGGATCGGAGTTCGAGGGACGTCATCGAGTTGAACGTGTGCAGAACTCGGAGGTGTCGTGTGTTCGGTACTTGATCGGTCAGATCATGAAGACGTATGACTACATCAACCGCGTTGTGCTAATGCTTCTGTTTTCGGTCTACGAGGGTACATGGACACACTCTCCCCTCTCGTTGCTATGTATCACCATGATCTTGCGTGTGCATAGGAAATTTTTGAAATTACTACGTTCCCCAACACATGGAAGAGTGACCCATGATCCTAATCGATTGTGCATTTGACCCATGAACCCGTAGGGGGAGCTCTTGCTTATCACATACTTATCAACGCGATGACGTATTTCATTCATATTATCATTTGTCAAAGCTTTGATCTATATGTTGTCATCAATTACCAAAAAAGGAGATTGAAAGTGCAACTAATCCCTGGGTGGTTTTGGTAATTTGTAACAACATATAGCTCATTGGACTAATGATCACTCAAGTTTGATATTTCAGAAAAGTTCAATGAATGGCATGGAATGGGCTAGGAATGTGGACCCCTCAAAATGCTAAGGACACACATTGGCAAAAGCTCAAGACTCTTCTTTTACTTTTAGTGATCCAAGATCGCATTGAGTCCATAGGAAAGCCAATACTATTAAAAGGGGATGAGGTGTTGCTTAATGGCTTGCTTGCTCAAAAGTTCTTAGTGATATTGCTCCAAAACCCTCAACCACTTTCTCGTTCCAAATATGTCCAAAACTCAAAGTCAAACTTGGCCCCACCAATTCTTATACCTGGAGCCACCGAGTTCGTTTGGCATAGCCACTGCCAGAAACCCTAACAGTTCGGTCACACCGATATGTATCTCGGTCACACCGAGATGGCCTTGTCAACGCCCTGTGACTTGTTGCATTTATTTTGGTCTCACTGAGTTATGCAATCGGTCACACCGAGTTGACTTGACATTCTCTCTGTTGTCTTTTGCTTCACTTCGGTCTCACCGAGTTGATGCAATCGGCACCACTGAGTTGATGTTTTCCCTGAGCCCTAGCACATCGGTCACACCGAGTTGTTCCAGTCAGTCCCACCGAGATTCCTAACGTTCACATTTTGAACTGAATCGGTCTCATCGAGTTCTTCTATTCGGTGTGACCGAGTTGGGTCAAATGTGTGTAATGGTTGGATTTTGTGTGGAGGCTATATATACCCCTCCACCCCCATCTCCATTTGTGAGAGAGACACCAGAACGTGCCTACACTTCCTGCATACATTTTCTGAGAGAGAACCACCTACTCATGTGTTGAGACCAAGATATACCAATCCTACCACAAGAATCTTGATCTCTAGCCTTCCCAAGTTGCTTTCCACTTAAATCATCTTTCCACCATATCCAAATCTATGTGAGAGAGTTAAGTGTTGGGGTGACTATCATTTGAAGCACAAGTGCAAGGAGTTCATCATCAACACACCATCTATTACCTTTTTGAGAGTGGTGTCTCCTAGATTGGTTAGGTGTCGCTTGGGAGCCTCCGACAAGATGTGGAGTTGAACCAAGAAGTTTGTAAGGGCAAGGAGATAGCCTACTTTGTGAAGATCTACCCGAGTGAGGCAAGTCCTTCATGGACGATGGCCATGATGGGATAGACAAGGTTGCTTCTTCATGGACCCTTCGTGGGTGGAGCTCTCCGTGGACTCGCGCGGCCGTTACCCTTCGTGGGTTGAAGTCTCCATCAATGTGGATGTACGATAGCACCACCTATTAGAACCAAAATCTCAGTGTCTACATTGCGTTTGCCTTCTCCAAACCCTTCCCTTTACCTTCATATGCAATATTTTACATTCCGCTGCTATACTCTTAGAATTGCATGTGTAGGTTGATTGATTGACTTGTCCTAGTTGCTAAAATCTGCCCACAACTAACATTGGGAAAAGGTTAGATTTTTATTTGGTCAAGTAGTCTAATCACCCCCCCTCCCCCTCTAGACCTACTTTCGATCCTACAAAACCGATGAAGTACCGAACTGACGACACCACCGCGCTCAGGACACGTACGACTTGATGACGTCTCCTCCTCCTTAATCCAGCAAGCGAGAGAGGAGAAGTAGATGGGATCTCCAGCAGCGCGACGGCGTGATGGTGATGGTGGTGGATTGATTCCGACAGGGCTACGCCGAGCACTACAAAAACAATGAAGACGGAGGAGTTACGAAGTAACGGGAGAGGGAGGGGGGCCAAGGGCTTGTGTGTCCTCTTGGGGGCACCCCCTCTCCTCTATATATAGGTGGAGGGGCGTGGTGGCCAGCCCCCCAAGCCCTAGGGACACACCATCGGGAGGAGTTGGACTCCTAGTCTAATTCCCTCATTTTCCATACATAGCTTGACTTTCCACCTCTCCGAAGCCACATGGGCCTTGAGGGACTTGTGTGCCTGGCCCAATAAGGCCAGGGCGCCTCCCCTCAGCCCATGCTGACCCTTGGGACATGGTGGAACTCTTGGTGGACTTCCGAATCCCACCGGAAGTTTCTGGAACCTTTTGGAACCTTCCCGATACAATACCGAAAAAACAGAAACTTTTTTCGGAACCCTGAAAACTTCCACATATATATATATATATATATATATATATATATATATATATATATATATATATATATATATATATACCTCCAGATCATTCCAGAGCTCTTCATAACATCTCGGATCCCATCCGGGACTCCGAATAACATTCGGTCACCAACATGCATATCCCAATATTACTCTAGCATCACCGGATGTTAAGCGTGCGGACCCTATGGGTTCGAGAATCATGTAGACATGACCGAGACACCTCTCCGGTCAATAACCAATAGCGGAACCTGGATGCCCATATTGGTTCCTACTTATTACACAAAGATCTTTTATCAGTTGAACCACTATGTCAAGGATTTGGTTAATCCCGTATGCAATTCCCTTTGTCCGGCGATATGTTACTTGCGCGAGATTCGAACGTCAGTATCTCCATACCTAGTTCAATCTCGTTACCGACAAGTCCCTTTACTTGTTCCCTAATACAAGATCTCGTGACTAACTCATTAGCCGCATTGGTTGCAAGCTCTTTACGATGTTGTATTACCGAGAGGGCCTAGAGATATCTCTCCGTCACACGGAGTGACAAATCCCAGTCTCGATCCATGCCAACCCAACAGACACCTTCGGAGATACCTGTAGAGCATCTTTATGATCACCCAGTTACGAAGTGACGTTTGATAGCACACAAGGTATTCCTCTAGTATCCGGGAGTTGCATGATCTCATCGTCTTAGGAATAGATACTTGACATGAAGAAAGCTATAGCAATAAACTCAAGTGATACAATCGAATGATAAGCTAACGGTTGGGTCTTGTCCATCACATCATTCTCCTAATGATGTGATCGCCTTATCAAATGACAACTCATTTCTATGGTTAGGAAACCTTAATCATATTTGATCAACGAGCTAGTCTAGTAGAGGCTCACTAGGGATATAGTATTTGTTTATGTATTCACACATGTATTTAAGTTTTCGGTCAATACAATTCTAGTATGAATAATAAACCTTTATCAGGAACAAGGAAATATGATCATAACCAATTTATTATTGCCTCTAGAGCATATTTCCAACATTATACAATCCTAGTTAGTTGATTCTAATCAAGAGAAAGCATGGGTCAATAATTATGCACAAAATTACTAACACACGAGACGCTATAAAAAGATCATGTAGATAAACATATGCACATAACAAATAAAATATGATCATACCAGCATTCTTTGCCATGGCCACTTCATCAAGTGGTCATCTTTGTCGCTTTCTCACTTGCGCAACGTGAATAACATAAATAATAATAGTCCAGTACAAGTGTTGTTGTGGACTGAAGATGAAAACTTTTGCAGAAAGAGAAGATAAAAGAAATATTATGAGATTTTCACAAGTTCAAGATATAAAGCGACGAAAGCCAAGAAGAAATCATTTTGCTGGTTTTTGGTTTTACAAAGGAAATCATGCAACTTAAATACAAAGAAGAAAGAAACACCGAAAGGAGCAATACAAGCAACGAAGAAGGAAGGGGCAAATGAAAAATCAAATGAAACCAAAACAAAAAAAACCAACTAAGAAGGAATAAAGATAAATCTCTTTGGCTTTTTTGCTTTGAAACAATTTTAACACGCCAAAGAAACTAAGCAAACAAGAAGCGGAACGAGAAATGTTTTTGAATTTTTCGGGTCTTCTTATAGGAAGCAACAAGAAAGAAAAAACGAAACAAAGTGAAATCTTTTTGTGGTTTTTAAAGTTGAACTAAAAACTTCGGGTCATTGTAGAGGGTGGGGCCCAACCCACCCACCCCTTTGATCATATCGTTTGCCAATGCAATGTGTTCCTAGGTGCACTGTTCCCACTTAACGGAGTCCTACTACTTTGATGATACAAGCGGAATAGATGACCAAACGCCTAGGTCGCTCATACTTGGATGAGAATAGACGGACAAAGGTCCACGACCGGTTTCAGCGGACCTTTAATTGGTTCGGTCAGTTTTTTTGCATAAGAAAGTTGCTTGACGTAGGCTCGTAATTCGATGGACCAGCCAGTTTTTGAGTCATCATTTTCCAACAACAACAAAACTAACTACTGCAGGAATTTCTAAAAATGTTTAGAATTTTTTAAAAATGTGGATTTAAAATATAACAAAGATAAAACATTTGAGAATTTGAGAAAGGTCCAATTTTTAAAATATTATTGAATTTTAAAATATGACGAATTTGATTTATAAATAATTTTGATAAAAATGTTTATGAAATTTAATGTTTAACAAAAATAGACAAATTTTTAAAAATAAATGAAATAAAAAAATTCCAACACAGCGTCCCAGCATTAGGCCGGCCTAATAGCAAACTACATGCGATCATCTGCTTGACAGCTACCGGGGACCTCCTATTGCGGGCCTTCAGCGCCGCCCAACATAACTGGCGCTCGCAGCAGCGTCTGGATGGGCCACGCCACATCCGCGCAACACAAAGAAAAACACCGCAAAAAATTGCTCTCAACAGGCATTCAATCTCGCGCCGCCGAGCTTCTGCACAGCGAGGCTAACCACTCGACCAACTAACTGCTAATGATTATTTACAGCGCAAATCGCTTAAGAACAGAAAACGTAGACGCACTATTTGTTGCGCATTGCACTGTAACGTTTAGATTTCTGAATTATTTGAAAACATGTCCACAGATTTTTCAAATGAAGTTTACGAACATGCACAAAAAGTTCGCTTATTCAAAAAAAGTTCACCAAATCAAAAAAGTTCATGTATTCAAGAAAACTTCACAAATTCCAAAGAAGTTCATTTGTTAAAAAATGTTTAGTATATTTTGAAACAGATTGCAAAATCGAAAAGAGTTTATCAATTGAAAAAAAAAATCATCGATTTTGAAAAAAAGTTCATTGAGTTGGAAAAATTCAACAATTTTGAAAAAAGTTCATTGAATTTGAAAGAAAGTTCATCAAATTGCAAAAATGTTCAACGATTTTCAAGAAAAGTTCATCAAAAATGACAATAGTTCATCGATTTGAAGAAGAAAAAAATTCATTGATTTTGAAAAAAGTTCATCGAATTTGAAAAAAACTTCTTCGTTTTCCAAAAAAGTTCATCAAAAAATGAAAAAAGTTGATCATTTGAAATGAGTTCACAAATTCGAAATGTTTTCATCAAATAAGGAAGAAGAAAAAAAAGAAAACGAAAAATGGAATAAAGGAAAAGGAACAAGAAAATAAGTAAAAGATGTAACCTATCAATTCCACTGAAGTTGCCGAGTGGTTAGCATAGTGTACCACGAAACAAGAGGTTGTTGGTTCGATTCTCTCAGTATGCGCCATTTTTTGTGTTTTAGAAAGCCGAATGACAAAAGGTGAGTTAGGCCGGCCCAACGCGGAGGACTATGTGCGCCAGTGTGCAAAATGCATACCAACGGGCGCCTGGAGTGCTAAATAGGAAGCGCTAGCTACCACACTAGCCGCCGAAAGAACCATGAGTACAACCAGGGATTGTGACGGTGACGGCAAAATCGCGGAGTGCTCCTTTTCAGCGCTTCGAGCGCCAGGTGGCCGAACCAGCGCTCACATGCGCCTCCTGCATGGGCCGACACATCTGCATCAGCAGTTCGCTCACTCTATCACTCCTCGTCCCTCGTGCCCGGATGAACGGTTATCAAGTTGATCGGTTTGACTTTTGTAAAAAAAAGAATGTAAAATAAATTCATAAATTTGAATTTTTTTAATAAAATGTCGCGATTTTTAGTGTTTCTTAAAGATCATAGAAATGAGAGAAATAATCATGCATCTAAAAAAATTCATTGTTTGAAAAAAAGATTTTGAAAAAAGTTCATCGATTATGGAAAACTCCACAAATTTTGAAAAATTTCACAAATGTTTTTATAAAATTTCAGATTTGAAAAACATTCATTGATTTTGAAAAAAAACACATTGAGGGAATAAAGTAAACGAATTGAAGAAAAAAGTTGATGAATCTAGGTAAAGTTCACGAATTTGAAAAGGGAAAATATTTGTGAAAAATTAGAAGGGAAAAAATATAAAAAGAAAAGAAAAGAGAAAAGGCACAATAAAAACCAGCCAAAAAAGGGACAGAAAGAAAATAGGAATAAAAAACCGGTGAGATAAAAAAACACGAGAAGACCAAGACTACTGCTACAATGCTAAATGGGCCAGTCTGTTTCGGTCGAGGGTGTGCAAGGCTACCTAATACAGTGCCAAATTGGATTTGGGGGAGTCATTAACCAAGGGTTATCTCTTGAGGGTGCCCCAAGAATCACTTGTGGTGGGCTCAGAGCGTGCTTTCTGCAGCCGCCACATGTCGTGTGTTGGACGCTCCTTCGGGATTTTGTTTTTCCTTTTTTTATACGCATTTTGGATTGTAGATGGTTCTGTGTTTTTAGTGGCTTTTCGGTTTTTGCTCAGTTCTTTCTAGGTTTGGGAGAGAAAGAATTCGAAAAACAATTGTGCGGAAAAACACTTTTCTTTTGTTTCTGCGAGAGGCACGGATTTGCTTCGCGTACGCATAGGTTAGGTTCTGTGAGAGGCACATCTATGCATCTCAGAAAGGGGAAAAACCTATGTTTTTCTTCCGTGAGAGGAACGGATTTGGTTCTCGTGGAGGCGCAGATTAGCTTCCGTGAGAGGCATAGAAAGAAAAAAAAATTCTTTCGCGAGTGACAAAGATGTACTTTTCATGGAGGCACATGTTACCTTCCTTGAGAGGCATAGCTGTGTTTTGCCTCTTGAAAAGGGAAAAACATGTTTTTCTTTCGCGAGAGGCACAATTTGCTTGTCCTGAAGGCACATGTTGTCTTCCTTGAGAGGCACATTTATGCCTGTCGGAAAGCAAAAAAGAAATGTTACCTTTTTTGTGCTGTCACGAGAGGCACCGATTTGCTTCTGCGAGAGATACATCTCGGAAAGGGGAAAAGGTGAGGAAAACATCATGCTTCCGGCCTGATTTTTCTCTCCAGTTTTTCTGTGAGAAAAAAGTTCATCGAAACCTATTAAGATGGCATCTAGTTTTGAAGATCTCGACGCGAGAAATCCAACAATGAAAATAGTTCGTGATTTGAACGCACGAATTATGAAATAAAATATTTTGAAGAAACGAATCTTCGAAAAAAGAAAATCTCACAGGTTGCGACAACTGACGCACACGTAGTGCGCCACTCGTCGCAACCTAGGAAGAAGGTGAGAATACTCACTAAAAAACCTAGAAAGGTGAGAGTGATCTTGCCAGGGGCAGTCCTCAATTAGTGATTTTGAGGATCCGGGGTGTTGCATGCGAGCATGTGCTGGGAGGGAGGTGCAACACGTTGTATGAGTCGCGCTATGGTCTCCAATCACTAATTCTATTTCTTTTCAATCATTACTATGATTTGAGTTCCCAAAAAAAACCAGTAAGATTTGTTTTTTTTTCTTTTCTCCTTGTATTAAACCTTACTCTTCTATCTTTATTTGTAAATGAATCTGATTCAGAAAAATTTTGAAAAAATTGTTCATGGTATAAATGTGAATTTTTGACCACGTATTTATAAAAAATATGCTATTAAAGAAGGACATTGTGTATTTGAAAATTTTCATGAACTATTCAAACATATGTTCATCGGTATTCAGAAGAAAATAAGGTTCACATCTTTAAATGTTTCATCTTGTATACAAAAATTGCCTGTCCTATATTTGAAAAATATTGTGTATATGGAATTTGTACATGACATATTAGAATACTTGAAAACACAGGTTCATCTCATATTCAATGAATATCACCGCAGACTTGAAAAATGTACACAGGGTATTTAGAAAATGTATACTATGTATTGGAAATTTATTAATCCGGTACAAAAAAATGGTCATCTCCTATTTGAAAAATGTACTGTGTGTATTGGAAAATGTCCATGAATTCAAAATATTATAATCGCATATTTGAAATAATTTGTTGCGTATAAAATATTTCTTTTGTGTACAAAAAAATGGTCATCATAATTCAAAAATGTTTGTAGCACAACCTAAATTTTGACTGTGTGGTGAAAATTGGTCATCATTTATTCGAAAATGTCAGTGTAAGTAACAGTGTTGATGCATTTTGAAAAACGTTGATATATTTTTTATTAATAAAATGTTTATTTTTTTAAATAAAGTGTTCCTATAATTCCGAAATTGTTAATATATTTTTAACAGAACATGGTGCCTTTTGAAAAAGTGATAGCACATTTTTTTTAAAGGTCAGTGTATTTTTAAACAGAAAACAAAATGATAAGAAGACAGAAAATGAATAAAGAAAAGGAAAGAAGAAGAAGAAAAAGAAAAAGGAAAACAGCGAAAACAAAAATAAGATAACCAGAAGAAAACGAGCACAAAGAGCAACATAAAATTTGCAGAGAAATTCGGACAAAAAAACAGAAATAGAAATTTCGGCAAAAACCAGCGAAACTGAGCCGGCTCTCGTTCAGTGTCTGTAGGCGCGGAGGAATTACCACCTGCAGCACAATGATTATATCTCACTTGCAGCGAGTAGACCTTTCGTCTCGCCTAAAGCATTTTCCGAACAGGTAGCAACTTAGCCGGCCCAGTTTGTTGCTTTTTTCTGCTCAGTTGCAGAGAAGGTGCCCGCTTGCTCGCTCGTAAGTTTTGTTCGTTTTTTTTTTCAGTCCGCGTGTTAATTCGTTGAACTATGCCCGTTTTCAACGGTTTTTTTATTTTCTTTCTCTTTTCTGTCCTTTTGAATGGTTTTCTTTTTTCTTTTCTTTTGATTTTTAACTGTTTCATTGGTTTTCAGTTTTCTTCATGTTTCCCTTTTTATTTGTTTTTCTATGTGTTTTCTGTATGGTTTTCATTGTTTTTTCTCCGGTTCGACAACCTTTAATTGCCTTTTAGGCTGTGTTTGACAGTAAAGTATTGCAAAAACCGAAGTATAAAAAAACTACAGTAATTTAGTCAGTAGATATGGAATATTGTGGTATTGACATAGCAGAGTATTTTAAAGTATTAACAATACATAGAACTTGCTTGACACAGCGTTGTAAAGTTAGTTGTCCTGCTGCAAACACACCCGTTTTTCTAGAGGAGCTAGCCATTGTATGTAGCGACTGGCCAAAGAACGGCCCTGCACACGGCCATAGAGAAGCGTATTTTTCTAGCTAGTTAACCAGCTGCCACTCCTTACCATCCGTATGCATAACAACCGAAGCTTGCACAAATTGAACTCCAATAAACAGGCCATGCTCAAGGCTTGCAGGTTATCAAAAAGGACGCTCGGGCATGGTAGCAGCCACGGCGGAGAGGATAACGGGGTGCCATGCCGTTTTTTACGGCTACTTTGCTTTTTTAAAAGAGGTTTGGGGCTCTTTTCTACTACCCCTATAAAAGCACGAAAAGGTGAAGAACTCATTTATCTTACCCATCAAATCGTGTGATCTGACGGTCTACATTGCTTCAACGTACTAAACGTGTTTTATGTTTTAATTACCCACCATGCCATTAGCCTGGCCGCTATCTTCTACTGCCTCTTTCAAAGGAAAACACAAAAAACAAAACCGCTGCCTCCCGCTAACTAGCCACTAATCCAATGCACGCACGCATCACGCATGTTCTCCCCCGAAAACTAATCCCACTCAAATCACGTCCCCTCGATCTCGATACGATCAGTCTTGGCAAAACGCCTCCACCGCTAGGACGTCCTGCCGGGTCGGCGGCCGCTTCACGCTGGAGGGCGCCGTTGGGGCATGTAGCGCCGCCCGCCGGGAGATGCCGTGGCCGTGTATGAGGACCAGCTGCCCCCGGGAGTGGCCGTGTCCGCTGGCAGCCACGCCGGAGGGTGTCGTTCGTCGCATCGCCTCCTTGATGCCGGCCAAGAGAGCTCAGGCGCCGCTTGCCGCTGTGGCGACGGAGGTCCTTCCGGTCTCCATGGGGCGCGCATGGCGTCCTCCGCAAGGCGGGAGCAGACGCCATCACAAGTGCCTCTGGAACAGCACCGGTACACGTATATATCAAGACATCGAATTCTTCAATGAACAAGTGAAGCTCTGATCCCTCTGCTGGAGTCCATGGAGATGAATGTGTAAGCGCAGTACGGGGTCAACCCTGACAGGGAGGTGCTGGAGATCTTACAAGTTGAATCCAAGACCAAGCAGGTAATAGATCTACAGTAACGTCATACATGTTAAATTAACCTACGTTTGATGGATCGTTGGTTTATATTTAGGGGATATCAGGATGGATTGGAGTGTTTGTCTCCATTGAATTTTCTGCTGTTTGTGTTGATTTGAACCCTGAAATAGATGCATTTTGTTACCATTATGAAAATAGAAACCGAAGACTGGAGCACAAGCTAGCTAGCTTCTTCGTGCATGCTGCTACCTGCTAGCTAGCGACTACAGTTTGCAAAACATGGCCTTGCACTCTGTTTATGCGATGTCTGCATATGTACGAGATGCATGCACTTGTTTGCTGAGTTGCACTCAAGGCGTATTGATTATAGGTTACCTTATGTGCAGGTACGGCCAACCATGAGCCCACACATACAGATTGAAGAATGAAGAATTGCATGAAATGTTACCGTCTGTTGGTGATAGTGATTTGCATGATTTTAGGACTTAGTGGATACACTGATCTAAATTTGATAGATGTTTCTTATTTAGTTTTTGTTTCAAACGCATGCTTTAATTGATGAACACTGTTACTAAGGAAGGTCTTGTTCCAAATGCACATGCCTTCCATGTTTAACTCTGAACAGAATGAACTGCACTTGCTATAACCAGACTGAACTAAATGTATAGAAACATGTACAGGTTCCCCTATCCCGCTCGCCCCTTCGGCAATGGTCCGGCCACCCCAGCAATGGTCCGGCCACCCAAGCACGGATCCAACATCTAATACGTGAATCCTCGCCGTCCCCATCCTCAACGAAGCTACAGGGAGCAGATTTTGCGGAATCTATCATTTTGTGTTACATTTGTTGCCATCCAAATATTTTGCACAGACACCTTAAATTTTGCTGTGTGTGAGCTATGCTAATTTAAATTTACATGACATTTTAATTTCATATTTTGAATTAAGATGCCATCATCACTTTTGGTTGTGTTAGCTCTACTCCACTTTGTCATTTCTTGATGTTTGGATTGACCATATCTTAATGTCCATTATTGCTAACATTAGGAATTATATGCACATGAAGCTGAATTACAACATAGAAGACTTTGATCAAGATATACATTTTATATTTAGAAAAGATATGTAATAAATCTTTTTATGTTCCTTCAGTAGTTATTCAATGTACCAAATTTATGAAATTTCAATTGATCAAGGGAGCATTGTTCTAATTTAAAAGAAGATTAGTAGCTTATTTGGTCCATGTATATTTAGAAGGGGCGGAGAAAATTTCTTGCTGAGCTTTTATTGTATGTTGCACGTGCAAACTTATGTAATTAAAACTGTTGTGTTTTTAGTTAGGAATAGATGTATCCCGTTGGCACGAAACTATTTTCGATCTTCAAAACGAGCATTAGTAAAAACGTGTGTTGCACGTGCAAGCTTACTAGTTTTAATACAGAGAAAAAACCATGGTTTAGTAAATACTGTAGTATTAAGAACACAGTTTTTAAGGGCAACCAAACACCTCATTGTAAATAAAACTATGATAATCTTAAAAATTGTAGTATTCTCAAAATAGTTAGAAAATACTTTGCTATCAAATATGGCCGTATTGTTTTTTATGTGCTCTTTGTATCATTTTCCCTCTATTTTATGCACATTTTTATACTTATAACCATTATTTGTATACATGTTAAACATTTGAAATACATATTAAAATTAAAATAAATATTTTTAATGTCTAGATCAAAATTATTTTTATACACGTTTAACATTTCTTTAATCCATGATTAGAATTTTTAAATAGAATGATACACATTTCTTCAAATCCATGCTCAGTATCTACTTTTTCGTAAACATTGTACATTTTTCACATATATATCTGAAATATGTTTAATAATTCGAAAATATACCATTATCAGTTTATTGATAAATGTGAAAAACATATTTTGTATGCTATCACCATTTTTGAATTAAGCTAACATTTTTTTACATAGCGTTATCATTTTTCATATTAAAGATATTTTTTACTAATTTAATGTTTTGAAATGTTTCTATTTATAATTGTTTCGAAAATCAGAATAAATGGAAAAGCATAGAAATTAATAAAGAACAAATTGGTAAAAAGCAGTGCTCCCCACTTGCAATAGATGGGATTTTGCTGTTGTGGTGTTGGGACGCACGAAGTTGTTAGGCCGAAGTGTGACTATGTCTCGCTTAAAGCGAAACCTAGGGTATGCCGGCTTCAAGGTTGCACTGGTGGAATGGCCCAGTATTCCCAGCCGCAAGTAATGGGCAGGCCCAACTCCAAGTTAGTTCGTTTTAAAATTTTCTAATTATTTTTATTTTATTTGTTCCCCAAAATTTTCTTTATTTTCTTCATATATTTTACTTTAAATACATATACTCGAAAACTGAATTTAACTTCAAAAAGGTTAAAATCGAGAATTTAGAAATGTTGATAGGTTTCAAAAAATGTTTGTGACATTAAAAAAATGTACACGCATTCCCAAAAGATGTACATGGAATTGTTGAAAAATAGTTTATACAATGCAATAAACGGTTCCTGTAATTCAAAAAAATGTTAAATGTGTACTAAAAAATATTTCACATGTACAAGAAAAATTTACTAGTGTATGGAAGAAAGTAGACATCAGAAAATATATGTTAAAAATATGATCAATCATGTATATGAGAAATCTTAAACCTGTATTAAAAAAATATATGCAAGTTAAGGATTTTTTTTACTAAAGGTTTAATCTTTTTCAGAAATAGTACAATGTGAATGTAAACAATAGACACGAAACTTATATTCGGAAATAAATTATAATTATTTATTTCTGAAAAAGGTTAAACCTTTAGTAAAAAAATCCTTAACTTGTATAAAAATGGTATTTACATAAGAAAAATGTATGATGTGTACACAAAGAGTAGACATCAAAGCATATGTGTGAAAAAATGCTAATCATATATATGAAAAATGTAAACCTATGTAAAGTATCTTTTAGATTTATATAAAAAGTATATTGTATATGAAAACAATAGACATAAAAACCTATATTTTAAATAAATATTAATCATGTATTCATATTTGAAAGATGTTAAACTTGTACTCCCTACTGATCTAAAAGATGTTATATTAGAGCATCTCCAGCCGTTGGACCCCCAGGGGGCGCCTAAAATCGCCGTCTGGGGGTGAGCCGGCGCAAAAATTGGACTTGGGGGCGAGTTGGTCCCCAGCCGCCGGCCCCAGGGCCACCCCCAGGCGCGTTTGAAAATAAATTTTGTTTAGCAAAGTTCGGCGAAACACGATAAATTTCGGCAAACTTGGGCATATATTAGACATGTTCGCCGATTTTCATTACATAGAAAAATAGATAACTAATAAATTAAAAGAGAAACTGGCTGAAGCCGAGTAGTCGCCGTCGTCGCTGCCATCGTCGCCGCCGTCGTCAGACTTCTCCTCCTTGAGACGGCCGTCCCTGGTGGACCCCTGACCGGCATCGCTAACGCGGGCAGGTGGCGGTGGCGCGTCGTCGTCGTCGCTGTCGCAGATGATGACGACCCCGCCTTCGTCGCGGCCGCGTCGGCGCTCCGCGAAGCGGCGCAGGGCGGCGCACTTGTGCTCCTTCGCCTTCTCCAGGCGCTCCTTCTCCATCGCTATGGAGTCCCTACGCGCCCATTCCAGGGTCGCGTCGTCATCGTCGAGCTCCATCTTCACCGGCGCGGTCGGCTCCTTCTTCACCGGCGCGAGCCCCAGCTCCGTCTTCACCGTCGCGAGCCCCGGCTCCGTCTTTGGCTTGACGAAGCACGGAGGAGCCGACGAGGAGGCGCGCTGGCCGCCCTCGTTGATGACGATGCCGGCGCTGCAAGTGCGCCGGCCGGGCTCGGCCTTGACGCCGAGCAGGGCCAGGGCACCGGAGGAGTGCGAGGAAGATCGAGAGGAGGAAGAAGATGTGACGCCCCCGATTCAATCGTACACTAATCACGCACGCAAATGTGTACGATCAAGATCAGGGACTCACGGGAAGATATCACAACACAACTCTAAAACATAAATAAGTCATACAAGCATCATAATACAAGCCAGGGGCCTCGAGGGCTCGAATACAAGTGCTCGATCATAGACGAGTCAGCGGAAGCAACATTATCTGAGTACAGACATAAGTTAAACAAGTTTGCCTTAAGAAGGCTAGCACAAACTGTGATACAGATCGAAAGAGGCGCAGGCCTCCTGCCTGGGATCCTCCTAACTACTCCTGGTCGTCGTCAGCGGCTGCACGTAGTAGTAGGCACCTCCGGTGTAGTAGGAGTCGTCGTCGACGGTGGCGTCTGGCTCCAGGGCTCCAACATCTGGTTGCGACAACCAGGTAGAAGGGAAAGCGGAAAAGAGGGAGAAAAGCAACCGTGAGTACTCATCCAAAGTACTCGCAAGCAAGGAGCTACACTACATATGCATGGGTATATGTGTAAAGGGCCATATCGGTGGACTGAACTGCAGAATGCCAGAATAAAGGGGGATAGCTAATCCTGTCGAAGACTACGCTTCTGGCAGCCTCCGTCTTGCAGCATGTAGAGAGAGTAGATTGAAGTCCTCCAAGTAGCATCTCCAAGTAGCATCTCCAAGTAGCATCGCATAGCATAATCCTACCCGGCGATCCTCCCCTCGTCGCCCTGTGGAAAAGCGATCACCGAGTTGTCTGTGGAACTTGGAAGGGTGTGTTTTATTAAGTATCCGGTTCTAGTTGTCATAAGGTCAAGGTACAACTCCAAGTCGTCCTGTTACCGAAGATCACGGCTATTCAAATAGATTAACTTCCCTGCAGGGGTGCACCAACTTACCCAACACGTTTGATCCCATTTGGCCGGACACACTTTCCTGGGTCTTGCCCGGCCGCGGAAGATCAACACGTCGCAGCCCCACCTAGGCACAACAGAGAGGCCAGCACGCCGGTCTAAACCTAAGCGCACAGGGGTCTGGGCCCATCGCCCATAGCACACATGCACGTTGCGAGGGCGGCCGGAAGCAGACCTAGCCTAGCAGGCGTTCCAGTCTAATCCGGCGCGCGCCGCTCCGTCGCTGACGTCTGAAGTGCTTCGGTTGATACCACGACGCCGAGTGCCCATATCTTTCCCATGTAGTTGGTTAGTGCGTATAGGCTCGTATCCAACTCAGATCAAATACCAAGATCCCGTTAAGCGTGTTAAGTATTCGCGAACGCCGAACAGGGCCAGGCCCACCTCTCTCCTAGGCGGTCTCAACCTGCCCCGTCGCTCCGCCACAAAGATCCATCCAGAGGGCCGTCGAGACAAAGGTCCTTTCAGCCCCCAATCCGTGAATCACTCGCGGGTGCTCCACAAGCCGACCCGACTTTAGTCACCACATGTATCATGTATAAGTATAAGTATATACCCGTGATCACCTCCCGAGTGATCACGGCCCGATAGTATAGCACAGCAGACGGACAAGAATGTAGGGCCACAGATGGAAATACTAGCATCCTATACTAAGCAGTAGGATAGCAGATAAAGGTAACAACAGTAATAGCAAGGACAGGCTATGCAGCAGTATAGGATTAACTGAAAGCAGTAACATGCTACACTACTCTAATGCAAGCAGTATAGAGAAGAGTAGGCGATATCTGGTGATCAAAGGGGGGGGCTTGCCTGGTTGCTCTGGCAAGAGAGAGGGGTCGTCAACTCCGTAGTCGAACTGGGCAGCAACAGCGTCGGTCTCGTAGTCTACCGGAGAGAAAAAAGGGGGGGAAGAAACAATGAATACCATGTAAACAGATGCATATCGATGCATGACAAGACAAGTAACGATGCTAGGCGGGCCCTAACGTGGTATGAGGTGATGCCGGTTAAGGGGGGAAACATCCGGGAAAATATCCCCGGTGTTTCGTGTTTTCAGGCAGAGGAGCCGGAGGGGGAAAGTTGCGGGTTCGATAGGTTAGGGGTGTGCGGCGGACGAACGGACTGCGTATCCGGATTCGTCTCGCCGTTCTGAGCAACTTTCATGTACAAAACATTTTCATCCGAGTTACGGATTATTTTATATGATTTTCCAAAGATTTAAGCAATTTCCGGGATTATTCTTAATTCGAAAATAAAATGGTTAATTGCTAGATACACCCAAAAGTGTACCCAGCCGGAGTGCTCGTATGGCTGACAGCGGGCCAGGGAGGTTCCAGTCAGCAGAGTTGACCCAGTCAACATTTGACCGGTCAAAAGGTCAATAGGGTTTGGGTCCCACTTGTCATTGGCTCATCTAGCTAACTGCAGTTTTAAAATAACTATTTTACTTCATTAGGTTAACTAAGATTAATTAATTAAGTTAACTAAATATTTAATTAATTAATTATTTGTTAATATTATTTTTTAACCCCTTTTTTCAGAAAAGGGGGGCGTGGGCACCACTGGGCAGTGGCCCATAGAGCCAATCTGGCGACGGGCGAACGGGCACAGGGGCGTGGAAGTGGGCGCCCGTACCCGAGGAGGGGGCGAACCCGAGCGAGGCGGGACGCTGGCGCTGGGCGCCGCCCGGGGCGCGGTCGCCGGCGACGAGGGGAGCCGCCGGATGGACCAGTGGAGGAGGGATGTGGCGGCGGTAGTGCGGCAGGGGAGAGCGGGGGTGAGCGCGGGCGCCGGCTCCAAGCGCGGCCAGCCGGGGCCTCGATGAGCATCGACGAAGTACTGGGGCAAGGGGGAAGGGCCGGGGCGGGGTCGAGGAGGCGGTCCGGCAGGGGGGGGGGTCCGAGAGACGGCGTCAGTGGCGGAGAACGGCGGCGATGGGAGGGGGTCGGAGCATGGCAGGGAGCCATGCGCCGGCGCGGACGACGCGGGCGTGGAGGTGCGCTGCTGGAGCGCGGGGAAGAGGAGAAGGAGGGGGTCCTCACAAGGGGTTGCAGGTTCATGGCAATGGGCTCGGGGAGGACAGGGACGACGAGGTCGGGGTCGGGTCGGCGATGGAGATGAGGTCGAGGCGGCGAGGTCTCCGGGCGGTGGTGGTGTGACGACGGGCGACGACATCAGGTCGGTGATGAGGCGAGGACGCAGCTTCAAGCGAGCGCCGTGTGAGGGAGAGGAGGGGCCCGGAGGAGTCCGGGAGGGGCGGCGCCGGCGGCGGTTTGCATCGGGCACGGGCGTGCGGGGGGAGGTGATCGAACAGGGGCGCTCCTCTCCCTGTGCCGATGCGTATGTGTGTGTGTTACAAGTGGCGGCGCTGGGAGGGAGACGAGGGAGAAGTGGGGATCGTGAGGGAGTGGGGCGACCGATGAGGGGTACGCTAGGGTTTTGGTTCGATGGGGGGGTATGTGTAGGCCGAGGTGGGCCGGCCTGGCTGGGAGATGGCCCAGTTGGGCCGGTGGCTTGCTGGGCCAGAGCCCAGTGGGAGGGGGGTTCTCCTTTTTTTGTATTTTGATCTTTCCCTTTTTTTTCTGCTTTCTTTTGACTTTTCAATTTATTTTAATTTCGTAAAATATAATTTCAACTCCTAAATTTAGCATTGCCACTCAAACCATTGGCATAAAAAGTTTTACTCTAAACTAAACAGTTTAGTATTTTATATAATACAAAAGGACTTTAATTATTTTTTTATCTACAGTTTTATTCATCTTATAGTATTTAAATATTTTATAACAGTGTGGTTTATCCACCATAATTACTTACGCATTATTTGGCACAACCCGAACATTTAAGTTTTATTGTTTGATACTTTTGTTGTTTGCCTATATTTTAAATTTGAATTTGAATACTTTTGAACTAACGCAAGTTTATCAATAGTAACCAAGGTGACGTGGCATCATTAGCAGAGGTTACTGTAGCTTGATTATCCGGGCGTCACAATTCTCCTCCACTACAAGAAATCTCGTCCCGAGATTTAAGAGGTAGAGACGGGGGGAAGGTCTAGTTACGAAATCCTAACGGATCTTCTCGGCCTTGGTTGCTCTGCTCGAAGAGGTCGATCCGTTACATTGACGTCTTCATTTCTTTACTTCAGGTCATCATGGTGAAGTCGTCATATTTTCTTCGGGGGTTCCTTCGTGCTTACAAATAGGTAAGGGGTAGCTCGGCTACGACAGAATGCTTAAGTGGTAATCGTCTGGGGTTTTCCCGTGAATGAACAGATGAGTATCTCTCAAGTTGAACAAATCGAGAGTAAGGTAAGAAGGTACAACAAGGAGTTCCAAGCGGATAGACAATCGTTCGATGCCTGAAAAAGAGTGTGAAAGGGGTTCAAAGCATCAAGTTTAAGTATTGCATCTGATATCGGAACAGATCACTAGGAAGGTGGCTCATGAATTACACATGAAACCAAGAGTAAGGGATAACTTTGTCAACAAGGTGTACCGGACAGTCAGGTTTCGATCCTGTGGAACTGTGGGTTATAGGCCCACCATGTGGGTTTTAAGTAGGAAGGGTGGTAATGTCTTGCACGATTGTATAAGCAAGGCATGTCAGAGGATAGCCTATCGGTTGTGTTGGCAACAATATCGGTACCAAGGGCGAGGGACGAAGAGAACCAATTTCTGCTCGTTGAACGAGGCGGACCAATAGGCAAAGTTCTCGTCCATCGGTGGCTACCGGAATGTCATCAACAAAAGTAACAGGGTCTTACTGACAGAATTGTACACGAGGGGTCTACATAAGCAGGGAATTAATACTGCTTAGACCATAATGATCACTAGAAAGGGTAAACCAAGTAATGGAAAGGAAAATATGATTATCAGATATTTCAGGGGTATATCCTTCCCAAGGACAAGCAGAGCAAGATATCCATGACAGGATATTATGTAGAAAACTCCTTAGGTAGGGGAGAGAAATTTCATGACATTACCCATACAACGGTGTTTGGATAATTGAGCAAGAAACATTTAGCATTGGGCTTCAAATGTTCTTGTTGAAAATCAGAGTATCACAGACATGCTTCGAGATAGCATTGACATGGTCTTCAAGTAAAGGCCGGTTTTTAGATACTCAATGGATCCATCAGGAACAGTTTATAACATAGGTCTTACAATTTCCTCCAAGAAGAATGGTTATCCTTGCAAATAAACCATAATGATAGGTCCTCCAGCCAGGGGGGGTGCTAGGCATGACATCCTGTTACCAGGTCATCAAAGGGCCAACAACATAACTCTTGGAAAGTTGTCCCAACCATCATATCTGACCGAGATTCAGATACGATTGGTGTAATGATACCTCAGACTCAGGATGTCCGAGAATAAAAGGTGCAACACAAATAGACGAAATGACATTTCAGGATTCTCAGGAAATGAACTATGGGAGTGGGTTCCTGAAATAATAGTTCATCATTAAACCAAGGAGAGGAGGAGGTGGCTGATGGGCTCGGCGATAATCCATCAAGATTTCCGACAAGATGGATTTCCACAATTATGTGAACAAGGAGATAACATTTGTCAGATCAAATGGTATAATGATGTATGCTCGAGGAAACATATTCAATTAAACATTGGTTGAAAGGTGCACCCGAATATGGGTTGGGTTGCACGATCAATGTTAGAGTGGTGACTTGACGAACAAAAGAATTAGAATGAAACTCGACCATTACTTCAAAGCAATAGGGTTGCTAGAAGTTTTGAATTCACACCTCATAGTCCAATTGTCGGTATTCCGGTTAGAAACAACACGGGTACCAAGAAAGAATGGTGAGGGTGAGAAGTATCACCATACCAAGAATTCTTAAGAGGTGGAGTAATCCTCACGACCTTCTTGACATAAAAGATGGTAATACTCCATGGTAAAGAAGAACAAATGCTAGGTAGCAAGGAACTCGAGGTATAACACAGAACACAAACAAGTTTTTGTTGGAGGGAACGCAATAAAGAGGTCGATGACAACACAAATCATCGAGGGCAAGGATGGTATTTCTCATCATTAATTCAATTGATATCCTGGAAGAGCATCAGAATGTAGATGGTGATCATGACACATTTGTCGAGAGATTCCACGAAGATGTAATCGATCCGCGATCACATCAAGTCAAAAGAATGATGAAGCAAGAGGTTATTGGAACCATAGGTACGACACAAACTTGAAATCAAGATTGTTGTTCAAGGCGAACTGATATGACGAGGAAGATCGACGTAAGCTTAGCTCATTTTCAAAAGTTGTGCTCCGGGATTAAGGACCAGGTAGCACAGTTAAAATTTAGCATGGTAATGATATGGCCGATCAGGCTAGGAATGACATGATCGGGTACAAACTCGTAAGTAAAGAATATTAGTAAGAGTTGTTGAACCGTAATGCGGACTCGGTTCAGTTATCGGTGTCTTTGAGTGTTTAATAACTCAGAGCCCATGAAAAATTGTAATCAGTGAGTATGTAGTACTTGATGAAGAACTCATAGGAAGTTATGCAGTTCCAAGATAATCTCGAGATACCATGGGGTAATACTCGACGACAGATCAAAGTAGAGGTTGTACCGGGGTATTGATCCACAGAAGACAAGTGCTTACACTTGCATCGAAAATGGTATTTAAAGGAGAACATGGTCGAAACCACGATTGTAAAAGGCCATACCCCAGATATAAGATGAACTTATATCAAGGGAATAATTAATTTTAAAAGAAGCTTCGATGAGAAGATGTACATCGGGTCCATGGGCATGAACACAAAGTTCAAGGTCGACTCCCACTTCTCCAATGCATAACCTTTCATCCACTTCTCGCGTTCGATTAAGTTGCAGTGTTGAAATTTTATCTGGCGAAGCACCAGAAGAGTATGACTCGTGAAAACTTTCGGGTTCACAGGGTCTAGAGAAAGCATATGTTCAACCCTTAGTGGCTTATTAGAAACATATACCACAAGTTTCAAGAGTAAATAACACAAGCCCGAAAGCAGAGTATGGTTGGCCAAGCGGAGGATACAACTTAACAAAGGCATTAGGTATCAGGGGAAGAACTCACAAAGTGATCAAATGTGAAGGACACTGTCGGATAATAATCCAACAGTGGATATGGCGATCCACAATGGGGCTGATATGAGTATCGATACCCAATCAGAGGAAGAAAGATTGCAAATGCATCGGTTTATAGAACAGCTGAATCGTTCAACGCTTAATTAGCAAAGTAATTATGATTTTCAAATCAAGGGATCAGGAGCAAATGCTCTGATCAAGAATGGATAAGCTGAATAGAATTAGGGATACAATCAACGACAATTGGACTGGTCGAGAACCAATTCTAGTTAAAAGAATGGCAGCTCAGCCAGAAAGGTAATTTATAAGGATCAGTGATGATTGCGCGTATTCGCAAACATATTGAGTCAATAGACCCAAAATGATAATGACAAGGAATGTCAATAAGACTACAAGACTTATGGGATTAACCATAATGCGAGTCAAGCAAGAATTTCAAGAGCCAAAGGCTCCAGAGGATTTTCGGAAGATCGAATAGTATTTTGAAGACTTTTGTGAAACTCATGAACAACTGGGGATGAGCGGATACTCGATAAGTGCAACAATTAACCGTAGGGGTATTCAGGTGACAAAGAACAGCAAGGCCGTAAGCTCAAGGGATTATCGACACAACGACGAGTTTTTCAGGGTATCTTGTAATAACAAGACCACTGGGGATGAAGGTAAGAATAACAAATGCAAGTAGTTATCCATAAGGGTTTGCGGTAGAAGGTGAATTGCAAACGTGATGAACACAAGTTCTCGGGTTAACAGCGGAGAGTATCTTCAGGGTCTTCTGGTGCAGCAGACGATCATTAGTAATAAGGGGCTCTCCGGGTGAAAGTGATAACGAGATCCTAATGTTAGATTTAGTAAACTTCATTTAACCCGAATAGAGGAGAGATCAGAGTCCCAGAGTAAAGGTCGAGGAGTAAAAGATCCTACTACCACCAAATGGCGATGTGTGCCCGTAGGACACACAACCATGTTAGTAAAAGTTTTTGCAACGTCTAGACTCGACATCGGCCAAGCAGTGTGGAAGGGGGATTCCTACAGGTAGTCGGCTCTGATACCAACTTGTGACGCCCCCGATTCAATCGTACACTAATCATGCACGCAAATGTGTACGATCAAGACCAGGGACTCACGGGAAGATATCACAACACAACTCTAAAACATAAATAAGTCATACAAGCATCATAATACAAGCCAGGGGCCTCGAGGGCTCGAATACAAGTGCTCGATCATAGACGAGTCAGCGGAAGCAACAATATCTGAGTACAGACATAAGTTAAACAAGTTTGCCTTAAGAAGGCTAGCACAAACTGGGATACAGATCGAAAGAGGCGCAGGCCTCCTGCCTGGGATCCTCCTAACTACTCCTGGTCGTCGTCAGCGGCTGCACGTAGTAGTAGGCACCTCCGGGGTAGTAGGAGTCGTCGTCGACGGTGGCGTCTGGCTCCAGGGCTCCAGCATCTGGTTGCGACAACCAGGTAGAAGGGAAAGGGGAAAAGAGGGAGAAAAGCAACCGTGAGTACTCATCCAAAGTACTCGCAAGCAAGGAGCTACACTACATATGCATGGGTATATGTGTAAAGGGCCATATCGGTGGACTGAACTGCAGAATGCCAGAATAAAAGGGGGATAGCTAATCCTGTCGAAGACTACGCTTCTGGCAGCCTCCGTCTTGCAGCATGTAGAAGAGAGTAGATTGAAGTCCTCCAAGTAGCATCTCCAAGTAGCATCTCCAAGTAGCATCGCATAGCATAATCCTACCCGGCGATCCTCCCCTCGTCGCCCTGTGGAAAAGCGATCACCGGGTTGTCTGTGGAACTTGGAAGGGTGTGTTTTATTAAGTATCCGGTTCTAGTTGTCATAAGGTCAAGGTACAACTCCAAGTCGTCCTGTTACCGAAGATCACGGCTATTCGAATAGATTAACTTCCCTGCAGGGGTGCACCAACTTACCCAACACGTTTGATCCCATTTGGCCGGACACACTTTCCTGGGTCTTGCCCGACCGCGGAAGATCAACATGTCGCAGCCCCACCTAGGCACAATAGAGAGGCCCGCACGCCGGTCTAAACCTAAGCGCACAGGGGTCTGGGCCCATCGCCCATAGCACACCTGCACGTTGTGAGGGCGGCCGAAAGCAGACCTAGCCTAGCAGGCGTTCCAGTCCAATCCGGCGCGCGCCTCTCCGTCGCTGACGTCTGAAGTGCTTCGGCTGATACCACGACGCCGAGTGCCCATATCTTTCCCACGTAGTTGGTTAGTGCGTATAGGCTCGTAGCCAACTCAGGTCAAATACCAAGATCTCGTTAAGCGTGTTAAGTATTCACGAACGCCGAACAGGGCCAGGCCCACCTCTCTCCTAGGCGGTCTCAACCTGCCCCGTCGCTCCGCCACAAAGATCCATCCAGAGGGCCGTCGGGACAAAGGTCCTTTCAGCCCCCAATCCGTGAATCACTCGCGGGTGCTCCACAAGCCGACCCGACTTTAGTCACCACATGTATCATGTATAAGTATAAGTATATACCCGTGATCACCTCCCGAGTGATCACGGCCCGATAGTATAGCACAGCAGACGGACAAGAATGTAGGGCCACAGATGGAGATACTAGCATCCTATACTAAGCAGTAGGATAGCAGATAAAGGTAACAACAGTAATAGCAAGGACAGGCTATGCAGCAGTATAGGATTAACTGAAAGCAGTAACATGCTACACTACTCTAATGCAAGCAGTATAGAGAAGAGTAGGCGATATCTGGTGATCAAAGGGGGGGGGCTTGCCTGGTTGCTCTGGCAAGAGAGAGGGGTCGTCAACTCCGTAGTCGAACTGGGCAGCAGCAGCGTCGGTCTCGTAGTCTACCGGAGAGAAAAAGGGGGGGGGAGAAACAATGAATACCATGTAAACAGATGCATATCGATGCATGACAAGACAAGTAACGATGCTAGGCGGGCCCTAACGTGGTATGAGGTGATGCCGGTTAAGGGGGGAAACATCCGGGAAAATATCCCCGGTGTTTCGTGTTTTCGGGCAGAGGAGCCAGAGGGGGAAAGTTGCGGGTTCGATAGGTTAGGGGTGTGCGGCGGACGAACGGACTGCGTATCCGGATTCGTCTCGCCGTTCTGAGCAACTTTCATGTACAAAAGATTTTCATCCGAGTTACGGATTATTTTATATGATTTTCCATAGATTTAAGCAATTTCCGGGATTATTCTTAATTCGAAAATAAAATGGTTAATTGCTAGATACACCCAAAAGTGCACCCAGCCGGAGTGCTCGTATGGCTGACAGCGGGCCAGGGAGGTTCCAGTCAGCAGAGTTGACCCAGTCAACATTTGACCGGTCAAAAGGTCAATAGGGTTTGGGTCCCACTTGCCATTGGCTCATCTAGCTAACTGCAGTTTTAAAATAACTATTCTAATTCATTAGGTTAACTAAGATTAATTAATTAAGTTAACTAATTAATTAATTAATTAATTAATTAATTGTTAATATTATTTTTTAACCCCTTTTTTTCAGAAAAGGGGGGCGTGGGCACCACTGGGCAGTGGCCCATAGAGCCAATCTGGTGACGGGCGAACGGGCACAGGGGCGTGGAAGTGGGCGCCCGTACCCGAGGAGGGGGCGAACCTGAGCGAGGCGGGACGCTGGCGCCGGGCGCCGCCCGGGGCGTGGTCGCCGGCGACGAGGGGAGCCGCCGGATGGACCAGTGGAGGAGGGATGTGGCGGCGGTAGTGCGGCAGGGGAGAGCGGGGGTGAGCGCGGGCGCCGGCTCCAAGCGCGGCCAGCCGGGGCCTCGGTGAGCATCGACGAAGTACTGGGCGAGGGGGAAGGGCCGGGGCGGGGTCGAGGAGGCGGTCCGGCAGGGGGGGGGGGGTCCGAGAGACGGCGTCAGTGGCGGAGAACGGCGGCGATGGGAGGGGGTCGGAGCATGACAGGGAGCCATGCGCCGGCGCGGACGACACGGGCGTGCAGGTGCGCTGCTGGAGCGCGGGGAAGAGGAGAAGGAGGGGGTCCTCACAAGGGGTTGCAGGGTCATGGCAATGGGCTCGGGGAGGACAGGGACGACGAGGTCGGGGTCGGGTCGGCGACGGAGATGAGGTCGAGGCGGCGAGGTCTCCGGGCGGTGGTGGTGTGACGACGGGCGACGACATCGGGTCGGTGATGAGGCGAGGACGCGGCTTCAAGCGAGCGTCGTGCGAGGGAGAGGAGGGGCCCGGAGGAGTCCGGGAGGGGCGGCGCCGGTGGCGGTTTGCATCGGGCACGGGCGTGCGGGGGGAGGTGATCGAACAGGGACGCTCCTCTCCCTGTGCCGATGCGTATGTGTGTGTGTTGCGAGTGGCGGCGCTGGGAGGGAGACGAGGGAGAAGTAGGGATCGTGAGGGAGTGGGGCGACCGGTGAGGGGTACGCTAGGGTTTCGGTTCGATGGGGGGGTATGTGTAGGCCGAGGTGGGCCGGCCTGGCTGGGAGATGGCCCAGTTGGGCCGGTGGCTTGCTGGGCCAGAGCCCAGTGAGAGGGGGGGTTCTCCTTTTTTTTGTATTTTGATCTTTCCCTTTTTTTTATTTTATTTTCTGCTTTCTTTTGACTTTTCAATTTATTTTAATTTCGTAAAATATAATTTCAACTCTTAAATTTAGCATTGCCACTCAAACCACTGGCATAAAAAGTTTTACTCTAAACTAAACAGTTTAGTATTTTATATAATACAAAAGGAATTTAATTAATTGTTTTATCTACAGTTTTATTCATCTTATAGTATTTAAATATTTTATAACAGTGTGGTTTATCCACCATAATTACTTACGCATTATTTGGCACAACCCGAACATTTAAGTTTTATTGTTTGAAACTTTTGTTGTTTGCCTATATTTTAAATTTGAATTTGAATACTTTTGAACTAACGCAAGTTTATCAACAGTAACCAAGGTGACATGGCATCATTAGCAGAGGTTACTGTAGCTTGATTATCCGGGCGTCACAGAAGAGGAGGAGGACCCGAACCTCCTTGGCGCCCATGGTCCGACGCGTCGGTGGTGCGCCGGGGCGGCCGCCCTCGCCGGGTACGCCAACGGCGGGTTGTTGCTGCCCTCGAGGTGCGTCAGCACGCCCTCGAGTGTGCGGCCGGGGACGCCCCACCACAGGTGACGCCCCTCGCTGTTCTTCTGGCCGCCGACCACCGGCGCGTCGTTAGTGGACGCCAACCGCTGCCGCTGGCGGCGCTCGAAGTACGCCGCCCAAGCCGCGTGGTTGTCGGCGGCGTACTGAGGGAGGGAGAGCTGGGCGTTGGTGAGGGAGGCGCGGACGACCTCGACCTCCTCGGCGAAGTAATTTGGCTTGGCCACGGTGTCGGGCAACGGGGGAACGGGCACTCCCCCGTCGCTGAGCCTCCACCCCGTCGGCCCGGCGCGCATGTCCGGCGGTGCTGGGATGTTCGCCTGGAACAGGAGCCAGGACTCCTGTTCGCGCAGCGAACGGCGGCCGAAGTCGTTGGCCGCCGCCTCGTCTCCGGGGAAACGCTCTGCCATGGCGACGGGCTCGGGAGAGGTAGAGAGGGAGAGGGAGGGGCTGGGCAGCGGCGCTCAGGAGAGATAGAGGGAGGGGCTGGGCGGCGGCGAGGGGCGGGGCTGGTGTGGGCACAGGCAAGTGAGGACGCCGGCTATATAGCCGCGCCGCGCCCGTGTGAACGCGTGCGAGGGAGGGGAGGCGTCGGCGCGCCGTCTCGTGACGCGCCGCCTGTGAGGAATCAATGGCAAGGCTGACCGGCGGCAGCCTTGCCATTCATTTCCTCGCGGGAACCGTGGCCGTTGGGGGAAGAAGAGGCCCGTGTCGCTGACGCGGCTGGCCCGCGGCTTTTTCGTGCCAAAACAGCTTGCCCCGGCGCCCCCGGGCGCCCCCAGCGCGTCGGGTTTGGCCTGGGTCCGCCGGCGCTATTTTCGTCCCAGGCCGGCAAAAATCGGGCTCCTGGGACGCGACTGGATCGTTTTTCGGCGCCGACATGAGAAAATCGCCTGCGAAGACCTTCCTGGGACGCCGCTGGAGATGCTGTTAGTTTACAGAGAGAGTATTTAGAAAATGTTCTTGACGTTGTACAACGTGTAACCAAAAAATTTACACGTGTTGAAAAGGAGAAAAAATAAACTAAGAAACCCAAAGAAAGAAACAATGAAAATTGTAGAGAAAAATAAAATTAAAAAGAAAACCAGAAAACCAGAGAAAGACCAGTGAAAAAAAGGAAAAGAGACCCAAAATCAGATAAAGCAAGAAAATAAATAAATAAACAAAAAAGGAAAAACAACAACTGGAAACTAAGAAAGAAAAAAAATTCAGAGAATAAAAAAAGAAGAAAACCAACGTGAAAGAGTGAAAATGGTGAAACTTACAAAGAAAGAAAGGAAACTAGAAATATTAAAAAACACTGATGAAAAACAAAGAACAAAGAAAAGAAAAAAAAGAAAAAGGTTGTAGAAAACCAATAAAAAACTACATCTAACGATTGTCTTCAATCGAAACTTGAGCAAGCCACCAACGAACGGGAGAAAAAAAAACGGGCCGACCCAATACCGACGCGAGGAAGAAAAATATTCAGGCAATGGGACATTGTATCTCGCTATAAACGAGATATAGTTCCCACTATTCGGTCGACTGGTTTGCTTTGTCTACGAGGTAGTTAGGCGGAGAAAGGGCCAGTCGGGATAAGAGAGGGGAAATAAAGAAGTAATAGGGTTGGGCGGCGGCTGACATTTAGTCAAAAAAAAAAAGCAAACGACCTCTTCTAATTCTAGGAAAAACTACGAAGACTATTTTGAAGATTTGTGAGCTAATAAAAACATTTATAGATCGAAAGTACAAATTAATTATGTCATAAAATCAAATAAAAATATTATATTAACTTGCACTTCAGAAGCGTCTTTTTTGCTTTATCAACAATATAGTTTTTCAGGAATAAAAAACCAGCTTTAACTTCAGGGAAAAAAATTATTGCTATTATAGGTCATTATTCACACTATTTTGGCCAAAATTTATGTTTTTTTAAAGAAGTCAACATGTTTTTTTCTCATTTTCTGAATTTTTTTACAAGTACAATGGAAGGCCAAGTTTATTTCAAAATTACTTTCATATTTTCTTGAATTTTTTTTCCATATTTGGTGTATATACACCCAAAGACCAAACATTCCCGTCCGCTCAAAATAGGGCTTTCGTGTGCTCAGGGCTTTCGGTCATAAGTAAGAAGTTAAGGGGTGAAATTACCTTGTTGCACTCGTAGCTTGACATCTCCACTCAACCTCACCCTCACGAGATCAATCGGGAGATAATATGAGATTTGAGTTCATGGGTCCGATATAAATATTTATTGGCTATTTGCATCTACGTCATCATATTGCGTTATGGGATCAGTGGAGTAGCCAACATTGTTCTTCTAAATTCAAGAACACAAATGCAGTGATGTTTCAGGTGTATATACCATCTTTTGTTCTTGATGCCATGCTATTGTAGTACTTCATCCATCCATTCCAAAGTAATTGAAGTTCTATATTTGCACCATGTAAAACTTGCTTAAGTTTGACCAACTCTACAAAACAATGTACTAAGATCTACAACACCAAATACACACAGTACAAAAATGTATTCCATAAAGAGTCTCAAGAGACTAATTTGGTGTTGTAGATGCTAATATATTTGTATATACTTGATCAAATTCAAACAAGTTTGAATTGGGACAAACCCAGAATTTCAATTATTTTGGAATGGAGATAGTACTTGCTAACATATTTTTCAGCTACTATCTGAATTAAATATTCATGTATTTCATACTAAGAAAATTGATTCACATCATCTATGTTTTTTTTTGCGGGTGATCTATGTTTTTCTTCTGTCAACATATTTTTGAATGGAGATAATATCCATGTATTTCATACTTGCTAACATATTTTGGAATGGAGATAATACTTGCTAACATAGTACAAAAAAAATATGCCTCCGTTTATGCATGTCTGGCAAACCACCCTAGCCACCCACAAAGCTCGTCCGGAGATATTTTCTCATTTGATATGTAGCTCCAACGACAGAGATCGAGGCAGTGGATGAAGAAATCCGACCCACATTATTGATGTTGTTTCTCCATTTATGCATGCCTTTCAAAACATCTCCGGTGCATGTAGCTGCCTAACTGCCTCTCTTAATCAAATACATGTGATGAAGCTGTCAATGTATCCGATATAAATGCAGATGTGATGCCACACACCACCATTGAGCCTGAAAACGTTTCAAATCAGGAAAAGCCGTCCATTTTGGTGGGCGCGTTTGCGAGCGAAATCACTCTACCAGCAAGAAATTTTATCTCGTGCCAGCAGGCTGTGTGCTACGTACGACGTTGAACGAGTTAATCTCTTCGCGTACCAGTCAGCATGCAGGAGCGTCAATGCGTCATGCACCACGCACGCTCGCCTTCATCTGGCAGACCATCTATCGACGTGACGCGAGGCGAACGCCACTTGCACCGCAATTATCTAGCGCGATCACCATCACGCATTCACGCCGCGCTGTCACGACGCAATTGTTGCGAGCGCCCCCGGCCATTTCTGCTCGTCGGCGTCGCTGTAAGTACGAGTTTGGCCACTGTTACGGGAGACGGTTTGGCCAAAGTTAGGGGAGTCAATCGAGGGCTCTCGGCTCCAATGGGACAAAGATATTTCGCTGCACTCATTGCACCGGAGGCGTAGCCGTCTGTCCGATCTGCGATGGTACAGTTAGTTATGGGCGTTAGTGCCACCTCGCCCGAGTCAGGTTCTCCCAAAATATACAAGTTTGGTACATGACCTACAAGCCTCTCCCCGTCGCCGGGTTGCTCCTTACAACAAGTCTTAGGAGAGTCATCATACATCATCATAATATTGATCCCGGCAGGAGCGCGCTCCATAATATGGTGGTCGTCAAAAAAATGTGCAAATTCAGAATCGTCAATAACGTAACCTTCACAGAAAAATTACCCAATGTAGCCAAAATTTTCAATTTAAGCAAAGTTGTGTCACTTTTCACCCCTTCTAAAAAAATCCATCAGACAAATCAAGCATCACATTTTAATTTGTCCAGACGCGTCGATCCCCCTAGCAGACAGCGACTCGAATCTGAGCAATGCTACCTCAACGTAAATCTTTTTACTCCACCCAGTGAAATTCAAGAGGGGAGAATAATTAGAGATGGCAAGTTCCATTCCCTAGGCTTTAGTAGCACGTTCGTGGGTCTAAGCATTTTTGCTCGAATCTCCTACCGAACTCCAAACCCGAGCAGGTGAGCTAGCTGACGCGGTAGGCAGAGGGTCACATGCCAACGGAGCGCGGGATCAGCACGCGTGCACGCCCAATATTATACGCGCGCATGCGGTACACGCCGCCCACCATGTCGCGCCTATATAAAACCCGGCACAGAGCACCCAGCTCCTCGTGCCACACTCATCCCCTACTCCATCGCCTTCCTCCCATCCTCTTGCAGCGACCTCACCCAAGCAACCGTGTGCACACACGCGGTGACCAGAAGCCGTGAGCTCGGCCGGACAAGGTGGTGTGGTGTGCGGAGATGGCTACAGGAGCGGAGACCGTCCGGCCACGCGCGGTCGCCGGCGGCGTGGAGGTGCCGGTGCTCCTGGCCGCGGACAAGGACCGGCCGGTGGACCCGGTGATGTGGGGCGACGAGGAGCGGATGAAGAGGGAGCTCATGGCGTGGGCCAAGGCCGTCGCGTCCATGGCGCTCAACGTCTCGTCGGCGCCGCCGCCTTCCATGGCACACGGGACCAAGTGTACGGCTTAGACAGCCAGCTAGCTTTTGATCGATCGCGTGGCTGCAGGTCGATCGACCGATGAGCGCTCAAAATCAATCATGGCGTATGTATGCCATCTTTGCTTGGCTAGCTGACATGCTAAACTCGGTAAGCTGGAGCATGTAATTAAGCTGCTTTTGGGAAGGCTCGTGTATTCAATTTTCCTTGGGTGGGTGGCTTAAGTGCTTGCTCACCCTATTGTATATATTTGTACCGCAATTCTTGGGTGTGTCCACACATACCAACTATGAAGAATTGCAGGTTTTGAGCTTATGCTTATTCGTGAGCTTATATTCACTAATCTAAGCATGACCAGCCATAATTACTCGAGAGTCCACGCAAGAAATATATGTGTTGGTTTGGAAACAAACAAAGTACCAAATAACACCATTTTGTGGCGGGGCTGGATAATGGTTACTGGAGTATTTAACCAAAAACTACCACATTTGCCGGAAACGTGACGGAAAATTATCACTCTACGTTTTTGTGCGAAAAACTATCAAATTTTTCCTAAGTCGTGGCAAAAAACTACCAACTCGCGAAATTGCTCGCTTCGCCCGCGCTAACCCCTATTCTGACTGGTTGGGCCCGCCAACAGTTGCCACGCGGGCTAACGGACGGCCGGCGCCCGCTGACGGCCGTTAACGGCCCGTCCGCTGTCGGAACGGCGGCTGTCGGTCGGGTGCGGGTCAAGATCTGATCCTCTCCCCTCTCGCTGCACTCTCTCCGTCCTCTCCCTCTCTCTGAACTAGGTGGCGGCGGCGGCGACGGCGACGATGGCGGCGGTGGTTCCGGAGGGGGGCGTCGGCGATATGGGTGGTGGCGGCGGCAGCGGCGACGCTGGCGGCGGTGGCACAAGTTTGGACGCTGCGGGCTCAGTCGACAATTGGTTGGGGAGCACCAGCTTCTCGACGCAGGCCGGCTCGCAGCAGCAGGAGGCACAGCTCGCCCAGTCATCGCCAATGGGTTGTAGGTATGGAAATATCATCTGCTAGGTTAGCTGCTTCAATTTGTCAAATAGGTTAGCTGCTCATGAATTGGTTAGCTAGCTGCTTCAATCTGGCAAATTAGTAAGATGTGTTTGTTAGAGCTTGTTGGACATGTGTAGTAAACTGTATTGCACTTGTAGCTCTGTCATTTTCAATTGAATTCATGAGCACCTATTTCTGCAGTTTTGCTGACAAGAAGTGAGAGATATGGTTTCATTTAGAAGGAAGAAACCTTGTGAAAAGGGGTATATATGAGTCAGATATATCTTTTGTTACTCTACAATCACTCATTGCTAGTGAAGGGTATGGGCAGAGTGATTACATGTACTATGTGAAGGAGGAGGAAATTGGATCTGAAAGAGTAAAGTATTTAGGTAATGAAGCTAGTGTTCATGAAATGTTGGAGTTTTTTAATCATGTCAATGTTGTGAAGATAAGGGTTGTGAGAGATGTTGAACCTGCAATAAGTACACAGGCTATTCAGAATTACATGAACACTCAAGAGAGTTGCTGTGTGCAAAAGGTTGTGGAGCAATCTGAGCTTCAGAATGAGATAGATGATAGAAAGGCTCAGCTTGAGAGGAGCAGGATTCAAAGAGAGGCAGATTTGAACCACTTTGAAGGAGACACTGAAGTGTCTGAATTTTGTTCTGATGATTCAGTTCATTCAGATGGGAGTGCTGAAGATGTTCAACAAATGGAAATAGAGTGTGCCTCTGAAGAGGAAACAACATTGCAAAGTACTGCTATTGTTAAACATGTGAAGAACCCTGAGCCAACTAGCAGATGTCACAATGAGGTAGAGAAAAAACGTTTTGAAGATTGGTTTCCTGAAGCAGATGAGTTTTGTTTTGCTGGTGCTGCAGGCATAAGTGATGAGGAAGAAGAAGATGAAGTTGAACTACCATACATCATGAAGAAGCCAAAGACAAAGAGTAGTAAGAAAAAGATGAAGGAAAGGGTATATTTTGACCCTTCAATTCCCAATTCACATTTACTCTTGTGCAAGAGCTTGTGTTTTGATTCTGTTTACCAGTTCAGAGAAGCATTAAGAGATTTTCATATAAGGACTTTGAGGTCTTTTCACTACCACAGGAACACTCCAACAAGAATTATTGTTTGGTGTTCACAGAGAGAGCATGGATGTGAATTTTACATGTATGCCTCCAGGATAGCTCATGAAAGAACATTTTGCATTAAGAAGTGTAACATGGAGCACACTTGTCCAGCATCAGCAGAGAACACAAAAGTTACTACTAAGTGGCTTTCCAAAGCAGTTGAGCCTTCTCTTAGAGCAGATCCTAGAGCACCTGTGGATTCACTTATTAAAAACAGCAAAGTCAAGTTTTCAGTTGATGTATCAAAGAGTGTGGCCTATAGGGCAAGGAGGAAGGCTATTAAGGTTGTACAAGGTAACCAGAAGGAGCAGTACTATAGACTGAGGGACTACCTACAAGCAGTTCTTGACACAAACCCTGGTAGCAGGTGTGTAGTTACAACATTTGAGGACCCAGAAAACCCTGCCCCAACTCCTAGATTTAAGTACATGTTCTACTGCTTGCATGCATCAAAGCAAGGATTTCTTAATGGTTGCAGGCCCTTTATAGGTAAATATATAACTGCATTTTGTTCAAAATATCTTGTTGTAATTTTTTGGTAGCTAATTTGGGTATGGATGCAGGGCTTGATGGTTGCTTCATCAAGCTAACCACTGGACAGCAAATTCTTGCAGCCACATGAAGAGATGGCAACAACAACATCTACCCCATAGCCTTTGGTGTGGTTGATAAGGAAGATTCAGAAAGTTGGACATGGTTCTTAACCCAACTAAGATGTTGCATTGGAAGTGGAAGCAAATTTGGAACCTACACCATTATTTCTGACAGGCAAAAGGTATGCAACCTATCTTAGCCAGTAGTTCAGATAAATATAGTTATTAATGGCTTTATTTGTTTTTGTTCATGACCACGGTTATTAATTTACAATCAGGGTCTTCTTAAGGCTATAAATGAGGTGTTCCCTGATTCCCCTCAGAGATACTGCCTCAGGCACATCTATGCAAATTTTCAGTCAGCTGGTTTCAGAGGAGCAGAACTAAAAAAGCTAGTAGATAAGGCTAGCTACTCATTCACCAAATATGGCCATGAATTAGCAATGGCAAAGCTTAAAGCAGAGTGTGAGGATGCCTGGAAGTGGCTTACAAAAATTCCAAAGGAGACTTGGTGTAGTTCTTCAATGGATTACAATTGCAAAACTGATCTTGTTGTGAACAACCTTAGTGAGGTTTTCAACAAAATGATCCTTGATGTTAGGGCCAAAGCAATTAGAACTATGTTTGAAGGAATAAGGACTAAGCAGATGATCAAAAGGCAGAAGACCAGGGAAAAGCAGAGAACAGCAGGTGGATGATCACACCCAACTATTCAGAGAAACTAGAGGAGAATAAGAAGTATGCCAAATTTTGTGAGGCACATAAGGCCAGTCCTGACATTTGGAAGTGTCTAGTAAGGAAAATCAGTACTGTGTCAACCTAGCTACTAACTCATGTGACTGCAGGAGGTGGGACATGACAGGTGTGACATGCAGTCATGCAATAGCAGCAATGAGCAAGATTCACATGCACCCAGAGGACTATGTGCATGAATTTTTCAAAAAACCACTATATATTGAAGCATACAAAGACATAGTGTACCCTGTCCCTGGTCCTGGATTCTGGCCTGACACCCATACTCAGGATATTGAGCCACCAGTGTTCAAAGAAAAAGCAGGGAAGAAACAAACAGCTAGGAGAAAGGGCCAGTTTGAGGTGCCTGCACCAAAAGACACAAGCAGGATGGGAACAATTACATGCAGCAATTGTGGTCTACAGGGCCATAGATTTACTTACTGTGGGAAATCTCTAAACTCAAGTCTTCAGATGAGAAAGAACTTACACCAGGTCATTTAAAAATGTTGCATTCTTTGTTTAGTTAATAGTTGTTTAATTATTTTAGGTCTGCTCTATGTACTAACTATCTTAATTCTGTCATGCAGGAGAATAGAGAAATTTTTAGGGGTTCCTCTAGTGCTAGTCACCCACCTCCAGAACCACCACATCAACACCAAACTTCACAGATGCCAGCCTCATCTGCTCCACCTCCTAAAACAGTGAGGAACAGAAAAATAGCAGCAGATAAGAGAGCTTCAGCATCAACTGTTTCTACAGGAGCAGCCAGGTCTTCACCAGCACCTCCAACAGGATCAGCATCAACAAAAGCTCCAAGAGAATTGGCATCAACAAGAACATTCAATGCACCAAGAGCATCCACTGCAGAACCAAGGATATTAGCAGGCAAGAGGAAGAGGAAACCCCCTAGCAAGTTTGCACTATATTTTAGTGCTAGTGGAAACCATTGAAACTCTGTTACTAAGTTTGTGTTCTTCTACTTAGTTTGATTGTATGGTACTAAGTTTGTGCTCTGCTACTAGACTGCTTAAATTCAGACATGTGAACTTGTGTGCAATGTTGAATGTATGGTTGCTACTTATTTGTGGCCAATACCAATGGGTTAAGTGCTAGTGTTTTGTTTTATTTGTTTTACTTTGCCATTTGTGCAGTTTAGGTGCATGTTTTAATTGTTTTAATTTGTTTTTTTGTTTTACTTTGCTGTTTCTACAGTTCAGAAGTGACTGCCAAATTCATTTTAGAAAAAAAAATATGCACAAAAAAATGTCTAGCCTGGGGCTCGAACCGAGGACCAGTTGGTTGTAATCATGCGTTCAATACCAATGGGCTAGTGCTAGTGATTTGTTTGACTAGCATCGGCCAAACTTATTATATGTTGCCCACCACGTCGTCTGTTCAGCGTGCGTTGCAGCCGCCATCGTGGTGAGCGTGCGTTGAATAAACCCAGCCGTTTCAGATTCTACGACTTTATTACGTGTCCACCCACCATGCTCTCTGCTCACTCGCCCACTCGCCGCTCGCACCGCCCACTCTGCTTCCCCCTCTCTCCTGTCAAAATCGCCGCCGACAACCACCGCCACCGCCGTCGCCATGGACTGGCAGCTGGCCATCGAAGCTCTCGCCGGCAACAACCAGGAGATGCGCGCGCAGTACAGGGAGATTGCGCGCTGGTTCCCCAGTCTGGCGATGATGAGGAACCACGCCCGCGGCCTCGTGAAGGTGATGACATCTGCTGAAAAGCAGCGCGCCTTCCCTGTCGGCCGCACCATCCCGCCGCCGTCCCTTCTGCTGTGGGCGATGCGCAAGGTGCAGCGCTCCCTCGACCCCAGGCAGCGCGCCCGATGATGGATGTACCGCTCATCCACCACGCCGCCGGCCGCCGCGGACCACGTCACCGACGCCGTCCTCGCGCTCCCAGCCCCAATCAACAACGCCTACTGGGAGAGGCGCAATCCATGGGTCCTTGGGCCCTCTGACGACTCTGACGGTGAGTCTTCAGACGACGAGTCCTCTGACGATGAGTCCAGTGAAGATGATGAGGATGAGTCGTCTGACGAATCTCACGACGAGGTGGATGAGGCCGTCGTCCTCTCCGACGACGAGCCTGAAGTGCAGCTGCTGGCTCCCGTCCTTGACACCGTGGAGGGGGACAGGAACCTCCCAATCCACGTGGATGCGCTGCCGGAGGTCGATCTCCCAGACGGCGTCGTCGTGAAGCAAGAATAAGATGGCGGCGAGGAAGATGTGGTGGAGCCGGCGCCGGGCAAGAAGAAGAGGGCGGCCGTGACTGCAGTGCGCCGCTCCCAGCGTCTGAAGATGCTGAAGAAGGAGGAGTGAAGTGCTGCCTTTCAGTGCAAAAATATTCAGTTTCGTCAGTCCTGAACTTTCGTAAGTTCAGTAAGTTCCTAGGTTCAGTTTCGTCAGGCACTATCTACTAGTACTAGTTGCTATCTTTGTCAGGCACTATCTACTACTAGTTGCTATCTATGTCAGGCACTATCTACTACTAGTTGCTTTCTATGTCAGACTATGAATGACTGTACTATCTATCTATGTCAGACTATCTATATATGTTACTTGCTACTTGCTACTTGCTACATATGTTAAGTTATTTGTCACACTATCTAAGCTACTTGCTATATATGTTACTTGCTACTTGCCACTTCCAACTATGTCACTATTGTCAGTTATCCACACATGATATATGCAGAGTAAAGCAGCCTCATCATAGACAAAACATTCTTACTTACTTAACCTAGCATTAGTACTCGCTTAGCATAGTAGGTCTTAACATAATAGTCATTACATCATAGATAAAACCAACTAGTTCTTAAACCATAACAGTACCTCCCTCCCTCATACCATTCTGAAAGCACATGGAACTTTCCCAAAATATACACCTAACATGCATGACATTCCAAGCCAGCTATATATATAGGCCTACTAATTACTTAACCCACACACCAAGCACTTCACTCATTCATAATTGCCTTGATCCTTTCCAGCTTATCTTTGCTGGCATGCCTAGCATTGAGCAGATCAGCAATCAGATACTCCAGCTTCTTCTTCTCTTGCTTAAGTAGGTCCCTGTCCCCCTCCAGTTCCTTCATGGCCTTCCTCATGTTCTGAATGATATCTGCTTGGCTTTGACGAATGCACCTTTGCTCCTTGGCAAGCTTCAGCTTTTCCATACTTAACTCAATCTTTGCCTGATCCTCAAGTTGTTTCTTCTTCTCAGCTAGTTCATTGATTGCCTGACTGGTATAGTCCATGTCATGAGACATCTTGCCATCTTGATAGTCAAAAAGCTTGGATACATCTTCCACCAACTGGTTGTAGTTGTTTGACAGGAAATCAATTTCCTTTTGTAGCTTGCCCACCTCTTTCTCATGGGCTTGTTTGTCACTCACCCTCCCCAAGTTCATGGTACATGTCCCAAATCCTTGTTAGGCACCTTTGTAGAATCTCTGGCCAAGGACCATCCACCCACTCCACAACCCCACAGTTCACACCTACATCCTACAGAAGCAATTATTTATAATTAAGCACATACCACTTAGTAACAAACTTAGTACAGATAACCAAAGTTCACACCTACAATTCTTTCATAGTAAGCACACAACACCTCACTTAGCATCAGAGATAAATTCAGTTAACAGCTATATTTAGCAGTAGATATAAATTCATTTAACTCTGTTCTTTTACAGTTAACAGCTATATTCAGTAACACCTAACTAATACATTCAGTTCACAGTACACTAAAGATCTCTGCATGTAGGTGTTCTCAGGTTCAGTCGTGTATTCAATTCGGTTCTAAACTACAGCACACATCTCTGCACCACATGCTGCACCACACATCTCCAGCAGCAAAACACATCACACATCTCCAGCAGCAAAACAAGTTAGCGTTCAAGATTTAATACCTACTGCACATGACAACCCAGGAATCGCATCCCAGTCAAAGCACCTTCAAAAGCCACCATATTCTTCGGCCTCTGATGATGCATCATGCACGTCGGCTCAGATTCAGTGTAAGAACCATAGAAAGATGGTTCCACCACACTGTCAGGGGTTTCCTGCAAAAGAAACTTCGAATCAAACCAAAAGCAACTTGGAATCTCCAACTTGGATGAACTAACCCTAACCCTAACTCTGTTCCACCATTATGCACTTACAAAGAGCTGAGGATCCATTGAAACCATGTCGATGTCCTCGTCCGAGCTCTCCTCGTCATTCCAGGATGGCATCCTCAACTTCTACCGGCAGCAATGGCCGTGGCGGCGACGGCGATAGGCTGACCTAGCTCAGAGCACCAGGGAGAGGGGAGAGGATGAGGACGAGTGAGAGCGAGCGAGGAGGAAGAGAATGAGCGAGTGGCTGAGCTCGCTCGCTCTCACTTATTGGCCCACCGACAGCCGCCGTTCCGACAGCGGACGGGCCGTTAACGGCCGTCAGTGCGCGCCGGTCGTCCGTTAGCCCGCGTGGCAACTATTGGCGGGCCCAACCAGTCAGAATAGGGGTTAGCGCGGGCGAAGCGAGCGATTTCGCGAGTTGGTAGTTTTTTGCCATGGCTTAGGAAAATTTTGGTAGTTTTTCACACAAAAACGTAGAGTGGTAGTTTTTCGTCACGTTTCCGGCAAATGTGGTAGTTTTTGGTTAAATACTCTGGTTACTGGTATGGAACTCGGCCCACCTTAGATGCAAAATGAGTTGTACGATATTGCTAGCAAAAGCCTCTCGGATATTACTCGTCGAACAAAAGTCTATTTACCAAGTCTCTATGTTAAAGGAGATGGAAAGATTGGGCATTAAAATTCTAGCGAATAAATCAGTCATTTAAAGATATATATAAGGGGAAAGTGTTGACATACAAATGAGGCGGCTACTAAAAAATTTAAAATAAAATTAGTTGTTGCGATATCTTATAACCACAATTGTATCTTTGTTGCGACACATTATTGCAACACCCAACATAATGTTGCATTAGTCTATTGTGTCAAGTAAAACCCATAACAACAACCAAAACATATCAATAGAACAAAAGTATTGCTAATTGCAACATTTTTCAAAAAATAATTTTGTTTAATAAAGCACAATTTTAACCCTATTGCAATGACACAATATCATTTTTTTACTAGTAGTTTGATACATATAGAAAACTATGTACCACTGTGGTACACCTCATTCGTTTCTATTTTGGTTACTTGATAAAAGGTAGAGGTGAACAATAATTCAAAATATGGTACATAATTGCATGCATTAAAATCACTTATTGTAACTTGTTTTTAAAATAATTTACGTGTAAATTATTTTGAAAAAATTGTTAACTAACACATTATTCTTGTAAGCTTAGCAGAATTAAAAGCATACAATAATGTTTTATGTTTATTATAGTGTCAATATATACTACTTTAATACAGCGCACAATGTATTACTTTTGGCAAAGTTCTATATATATGTTTTTCTCTTAAAACTTTGTCTGAGTTGTTGCATCATAAAAGAAGTGTGTCCACGCACTTTCCCCAGGTCAACAAAAGGAGAAAACACAGAAGCCGCAATCCTCATTGTCTTAGTTTGAGCTATTTAGGTGAATTATTGTAAGTGTTCATATCTATTTAGTATTTATGAATATCTTGATAGATAGCTCTAGAGCGTGCATGACTAAAAACAATATGTTGATAATGGTTCATAAATTATATAATTATTAAAGTTATGTGTAAATCAATAGAAAATTCTTGAGTGTATATGGTGTTTTATATAGTTTTTCAGCACACTATTGGCAAGTCCATTTCCTTCTTATTTTGTGTTAAAATCTATATGTTGTTTATTCCTAGATAATGTCGATCTCATAATAGAAAGAGGGGAAGTAGAGGACATGATGAAGTGTTCATCGAGAGGACAAGGATTTATACAAGTTAGGGCTGCACTTAGGATAATAACCCAACTCGTGTGTGTCATATTGATACTGTCGATCTCATAAGAATTCTTGAGTGTATATTGGTTGTGTGAATCATCTTGCTCTTCCTCACACACCTCTTAATTCTTACAAAGTCTCAAGTAGATCTGATTCTTTCTCGAGCAGGGCTTTGAAAAACCCAGCCCTAAAACCCCAACCTCAAGTCTGATTTGGCCCCCGAAAATTATTGCATATTTTAGGTATTTTCCTATATCAAATTTTAATGATTTTCAAGATATATAAATGTGTATTCTCAAGCATTTTATATTTTAAAAATAGTTTTTGTCATTTCATTATATAAAAATGCATTATTATACCTACGTCTATATTGAAATCTTAATCTTGAGGTTTATTGGGAATTTTCAGGCTTCCAGGTAGGGACTTGTAGGAAAAATCTAGTCGCTAGGTAGAATGTTCCAAGCTTTGGGTTCATGCTTTTAGGCCAGGCTGTCCGTGCTCATAACTAGTCGCCAGATAGTGTGTTGACAGGTATGTCCACTCTCCATGTAGAACCCCATCCATTCACCAACATAAGGGCAATCATGCTTAGTTTATGAGGTTCTGAATACCTAATTCTGGAATCAATATTTTTTGTTATTGCCATCTTTCGTGATCTATAAAAAATTGTCGCAACACCTCAAAAAACAAAGATTGCATTTGCTGCTGCTTTACTCAACCAAAGTCAATTTTCACTTAAAAACCCACAATGGAAGTGTTCTTTTTAGATACTGAGTTTGTTCGTGATACACTACTAGCCACGTTGCAACGCGAGCACAAGTTGTACTCGAGCGTCATCATGTTGCACTGTCAAAAGCAAGTTGCAAGCATGGCTCCGATTTTGGTCCATTTCAGGTCGTTGTAATCAATCTCCTCCAATCAAAGTATTCCGGTTTAGTCGCTAGGACCATGAATGGCTTGAATGCGACAAAGATATTTGCATGTAGTACTAAATATCGAAAGAGGGACAATTCGGTCTAATCAGGTGTGAAGAATATACGGATCTTTTACTTAGCAAGCCTCTTGGTCCAACGATCATATTCAATGGCACATTTGGGCGCTCGCTTTCGGCCGATATGCTTCGCAAAATAATCACCAAGTGATATCATCAGTTAGATGAGCAAGGAAGGATACATAATTGCACCCGAAGAACCTCGAGTTATTGTACAAGGAGTACGTGCACGAATTAAGTCTGGCCTAACAATTACCAAGGTCGCTCGTCCTGTGTATCTCATACTAGATGGAATTGCGCGCTCCGCTGCGTGCGGATATTATAGCATGGATAAAGTACTCCGTAGGCATATCATATCATGCATAAAAATCTTTCATCCAAAAAAATGGGATGAAGAAACTTAAACCGAGAGCTCTTGATTCGAATGAATGCAATTAGGATGCTCATAGTACATACATAAACGTTGATGGTGTACTGTACAAGTTAATTTAGTTGATGGTCATTGATACAGACATCTCCACCTTGGTAATGAAGATGCAGTTGTGGTTTAGGGTTGGTGGTGGAGATCGTTGGGGTGGCGGCGCGGACGAGCGGGAGGGCGGAGTCGCGAGACCTAACCCTCCTGTTTACCGTTTTTTCCCCATGTTTGATTTGAGACGGGATTAAGCAAGTTGACGACTCCAACGATCGAGGCCTGAGAATATATGAGGCACGTGTGCAGTTCCTCTGAATAATTATTGTACTTTTTCTGTGACCATGGTAGGTAGAATAATAGAGCTCTTCCATTCCGCAAAACAAAACACAAACACAATGCAACAATGCCAGAGTTTGGGAGGTTTCGCAAAACAGAAACAAACATATTACAGTGCCAGGACTTCGCATATTGGTGGTTAGCGATTTTGGATGCAACTCCTTATAGGCTTAGGGCATTTCTAACCGATCCCTTATCAGCCATAAAGGAGTATATTTGCGTTTTTTCTCCTATAATTCGCATGTAGCCGATCCTTATCCTGGTTACTGGAGTAAAAAATTTACTCCATCCTTTATCCCGCATTTACTTCATCCTTTATCCCACGAGTATACTTACTCCGGCTCGAGGTGGCTGAGTAAAAAAATTTCTTCTTCTCTTCGCCTTCTCTGCCTCCTCTTCTCACCCTTGCCCCGCCACCGACGCGTCCCCTCGCCCTCCTCCGCCGCCCTCTCTCCTCGCAATGGGCGGACGCGGTGGCCGGAGGTCCCCTCTGTCGATCCATGCCGCCACGCTCGCTAGTCATCGTCCGTTGTCGCTTCCTGGAGCCGCAGCCGCTCGCCCGATCCACCCGCCCCCATCCGATTCGAGGATTTCCCAAAGCTCCTTCCGCCGCGGCCGCCTATGAGGACCTACCTCGGCATCCGACAGCGCTCGTGGGGAATGTGGGCGACGAAGACCACCGATCAGGAAACCCACAAGAGGAAGTGGATCGGGTCGTTCCACACGGCCGAGCCAATCGCATCCGTAACCCTCCCTGGATGGACCTAGGAGGCGAGGCTCTTCATCCCATGACGCTATAACCTGGCCATGAAGATGCAGACCCCAAGCACATAGGACGTCGATAAGTGCCACACGTGTGGGCGTTAGGGAGTCCGCCCACACATTTTGTGTGGTGTATAAGAGGAACAGCCCACACATCTACGTGTGGGCAAAACAACTAGCGCCCACATGCCTCTTTTTTCCCCTTCTGATCCCTCTCACACGCGTGCGTGTGGGCGAAGTTGATAACACCCACACGCCCGTATGTCAGGCCTCGTTACCTTCTGGTCCCGCACGCCACCCGTGACAGTCACAGCGCGCCCGCAGTTGCCATGGTCCAGACCCTCGTCCATGTTTGTTTAATTGCAGTTGCCATGTCGCTGAACTACGGTTGCCATGTCGGACAACTGCAGTTGCCATGGTTGCTCAACTGCAGTTGCCATGTATGGTCTGATCTAATGTAGTTGCCATGATTTCATAACTTTAGAAGTTGCCACATACTAACACTAGGCAGTTGAGAGAGTTGTCATGCGCTCACAAGCATGCTAGGGCAGTTGCCATGTAAAAAGGAAGAGTTGCCATCTGCTTACGTGCACGTTAGGGCAGTTGCCATGTGCATGCACATTAGGGTAGTTGTCATGTACCATGCAAAAACATATGGCAACTCGGTACAAAGAGAGTTGTCATCTGCTTACGTGCACACTAGGCAGTTGTCGTGTACCCTACAAAACACATGGCAAATTCGGGTAAAAAAAGAGAGTTGCCACCTGCTTATAAAGCACACTAGGGGCAGTTGCCATGTGCACTGCAAAACACATGGCAACTAGCAGTTTGGGTGTGGGAGAGGAGACGGGCGTGTGGGCGAGATGGCAAATGTCCATACACTAACCCTTGTGTATGCGTGCAAAGTGACGTGTGGGCGAACTGTTGAACGTCCACACACCAGCCCCTCCTGTGTGGTGAAACAGCTGTATGGGCGACCGGCTGAACGCCCACACACCAGGCCAGTCCTACGTGGCACTAGAAACATGCCAAGATTCGTGCGCTCACGAACGGACGCGGATCCACGCCTGTGGGCAAGATGCGAACGCCCACACGTGTGGGCGTTAACATTTCCGAGCACATATTATCCTCTGACACTGCCCCAGCACACACTGCAAGTGGTCCCGCGGTATCTTGAAGCCGACTTCTATTTCCTTTGGCAACCTGACCGAAATACTCAGCCATGCTGCTCGCGCACGGGGAACGATCCAGATGTCACTGTCAACTATCAAGCGTACGTTGGAAGATCATCGCTGATCGTGCAGCCACCTCTGGTTCGAAGATATGGCAACTGGATGAAGGATGATCTCACCGAAATCTCAATGTTCGTTTGCTTGCAGTGGGACTTCAGTTACGATTCGTTTTGAAGTACTTCGTCGCAATCAAACATTCGAAATAAGGAGCTGTCAAAAACTCAAAATCCATTCGAGAAGCAAAACCGGTATGGATCGGTCTGTTCGCGACGCTACAGTAAAGAAAGTTGTGAAGTTGAGGGCAGGCACACATGTAACATGACGTGAACCTAGAAAATTCAGTAAAACTATTTCAGACGCTTCTTCCAAAAGACCATTCGTGCACAGAGCAGGCAGCATCGTGTGTGTGTGTGTGTGGAAGTCCAGCGTCCACCGCATTCTGTGATCATAGTGTTTGATTTTTATTCTACCGGCGGGCACCACTTGCGCTCGGGTGCCATCACGCGACACTATCAGCAGAAACAAGTTGCGAGCATCGCCGCGATTTTGGTTCATTCGCGTCGTTGTAGTAATGATGTATTTCCCGGTTTGGCCGCTAGGAGGCAAGGCTCTTGAGCTGTTCGAATGTGACACATATATTTGCCTGTAGTACTGCTAAATACCGGAAGATGGACCTGTACAGTTTTACGTACTTAAGGGCGTCACGTCGACGTCGACCAAATCAGGTGCGAAGAATATACGGATTTTGTACTTATATAGCTAGCCTCGTCCTCAATCGATCCTATTGGATGCCGGATTTGGGCGCTCGCTTTCGATCGAGATGCTCCTCAGATTAATCTTCTAGTGAGATCATCACTTAGGTGAGCAACGATAGTTGCATGCCATGAACCCGAGATTTTCACAAGACGACTGGGCACGAACTAAGCCCCTTTTTGTGAGGACAGGCACGAACTTTTTCGACAAAGGATGAACTTTATTGGCTCGAAATAAGGTATCAAGAGGATACAAATATAGTGAGCACACCCAGTCTCTGCATAGCTAGGATGCACACAACCAACACCAACACACGCACACAAAAACACACCAGCAAATAGCAAAGTCATATAAAATCAAAGCTATGCGTAGGCGATGGAAAAAAAATCAGAGCGATCAAATCCATAATAGGCAAACTGCATCCATGATCGTATCCGCACCAACTATCTCATGACATCACGCAAATGACGAGGTTCTTCAACAGCAACGCCTTCAAAAAGGGAACGACGTCCAGTCACCGATGTCACTGGATTCAACCACTTAGGGTCAGAATCGAGGTTTTCACCCTCAAAAACAGTCCGAGTATATCCAAGCAATGCCTCCAACAAGGTAACGACGTAAAAACATCAAAATTGCTAGGTATAACCAATTCGGGTCACCTAGGCTTTCACCCCGGAACTCGAGACCGGGTGCTTGAGGAGCACCATCATCAAGTCACTCATGTGTTGCCGCCACCACATTTCACGATCTCAACAACTACTTGCGACGTGTAATTGGCACCAATGCACCATCATCCCTTTGCGCTAAGTCGTCATCCTTAGTTTGCATCTCATCGTCGAAGTCAATCATCAAATTTGAAAGTGAGAAAACCTCACGAAGATGTATCGATGGTGACCGCCGTCGATGAGAAGTCCCACGTACGTGCAAAGCAATCCCTAACCAAGCACACATGCAGGTTCATTGATTTGCTGCCAAGTAATACATGCACATCTAATATTGATTCGGTCTCTCTGGGTCTTCGTAGTCCCATGAAGAACAGCCATAAACAGGGACGCCGCCGGCGGCGTCCTCCGACGACAGCGGGAGGGAACAACGGGAGGAGAGGGAGTTAGGCGGGGCAACGCCGCCGTCGCCCGTGTCGTCCGGGATGAGCGACGCGGGGGCCAAAGAGTGATTTTCGGACAGGCACGAACTAAACCTAGCTTAACATTAGACCGTAAGCCTGCTTAATGGCACGCTAGACACTTAACTGAGTGCTGTATTTCATATTCCATGAGGGGATTGTGTTTCGACATATTTCTCCAAAAAAGAAGACCTTCACATATTTTTTATGTAACGTACAACTAGCAAGATCATTCTCTTGACTTGTCCGTGCTACCGCCAAACTCGTCTTGCTTCTCGGCAAAACAGTGATCTGAAAGCTGCCGGCTGGCTATCACCAGCACGTGTTCAATGCTGCGTGGGGGCAGGGTATCCCGTGTGCCACACACTGCAAGCGGGTCCCGCGGTATCGTGTCGCGGACTTCCATTTCCTTTCTCACCTGACCCGGATGAAACAACCACAGCCACGCTGCACGGGCGCGGGGCACGATCCAGGCGTCACTGTCAAGCGCACGTACGAAGATCGTTGGCCGCCATGCTAATGGCTGCACAAATCCGTGGCCCGGCCGTGCAGATCGTATCTCACGTAGTACGTATCTTGGACTTTGAGAAGCATCGGATCAGTCCGTCCACAAAGCTACAATAGAAAAACAAAGATGTGAAAACAAAGGGCAGACACGTGAAACATCATGTGAAATTATAAAATTCATCGGCCGCTTCTTCTCCGCGGACCATTCGTACACGGAGCAGAGCAGGAGGCAGCGTCGTGTGTGTGTCTCGAAGTCAATCAGTGCGTCCGTGTCCGTCCCATTCCGCCCGACGGCGACGCCAAACGAACGTCCGTTTTGTCCGGTTTTTGTCCCTTTGAGTAGGGATTTGGGATCGTGTTCGGGTCTGTTTTGGGATGCGGTGGCCGTGCGCCCAGCGCGCGGCCGCATCCTTTTGCCCCATCTTATCCGCGTCTATTTAAAAAAAAGGGACGTTTCAAATGTGAAGCCCCAGTTCACGACCCGAGTTCATCACGCCGGCAACAAAGCCAGCGGCCTACACGACCATCGCCGGCAACACAGCTAGCGGCCGGCAACACAGTCAGCCTCCAAAACGAATAGTTGTCCTCACCGGCAACACAGCCAGCGGCCGGCAACACAGTCGGCCTCCAAAATGAATGTTTTTTCGCCGGCACACTGCCAGCGGCCCAGCGGGCGGGCGGCACTCATGCCAGCCTCCAAAAAAAACGGCCACGCCGATCAAACGACCTAGTTCAGGCCTTCGGCGTCGAGCATCTCCTTCTGCTTGGCCTCGAACCAGGCCCTCGTCTTGTCGCTCATCTTCGACAAGTCCACGCTCATGATCGCAAGGGCCACCTCCTTCGCTTTGGTGGCGGCATTGGTGGCCTCGATGTCGAGCTGCCTCTGCCTGGCCTTGACGTTGTCGGCCTCGATGTCGAGCTGCCTTTGCCGGGCGGCCTCTTCCATGTCGAGCTGCCTTTGCCGGGCCGCCTCCTCCATGTCTATCTTCCTCTTCTTGACCGCCTCCTCCATCTCAAGCTTCTGTCGTTGGAGGTCTAGGTATTGCTTCATTTGCTCGTCCTTGCTTTGCCGCTTCTTCTCGTCCCTCACATCCTTATGTGACATCATGCCATGCAAAGTCTCATGCAAGGCCATGGATGAGGCGTCACGTATGTCGTCCACCTTTGAGTTGGTTTTGCCCCTCGGCCTCTTCAACGCCTCGCCATCCCCACCTCCGGCGAACTTGGCCGTCTTCTTGCCTCTCTTCCTTTGAAGTTCACGGTATTGATCCTTGAACTTAGGGCAATTGTTGATGATCGTCTAACAATGCGTAAGAGTGAATGACTTGTCATTGTGCCGGGCCTTGAATGCCTCCAAAGATTGAAATGCCTACACCACATGATCAACAACAAGTGAACATGCAAACATATACACGGCCGAAGTCTCATGGTCGTAGCAAGGGCTAGAAAGAGAAGAGCATACCATGTCTCCAACGCCGAGACCACTCACGGGCCGTGCTTCAACGCTCTCAAGTGCGGCACAATACTTGTTGCACTCTTGTTGGATGAACAACCATCTTTTTTGAATCGAACCGATGCCACGGTTGCTTGTAATTTGGTAGGGCTCAAACATCTTCCTTTCATGGAATGTTTTGTGGACTCTCGTCCAAAAAACAATGCCCTTTTGTTGCGCGCCGGTCCTTGGATCTTGGCTAATCTCCATCCAACATTGGCAAATCAACTTGTCCTCATCTTGTGTATATGAACCGGTGCGAATGCTCTTCCGCTTCTTTTGTGCTTCCGCTCTTTGGGTGAGCTCGTCTATGAACAATGAAGCGCCACTAATATCAACATCATTGGCTTCATCTTCATCTTCACCTTCGACATAGATGTCATCGTCTTCATGCCACGAATCACCATGGTCGTAGTCAGCACGGTCGTCGGCCTCTTCATCGGGCACGTACTGGACGCGGCCATCCTGACTTTGGGTCTCATCGGGGTCGTAGGCACGGCCATTCCCACCCTGGAAGATCACGTCCTCCATGTACTGGTTGTAGAAGGGGTCGTCCACCGTCGGCGTTGAGGTTGACATTTCGTCAAACAACACGCGGGGGGCCGGCATGGTGCCCGTGAACGGTGCACGCGCCTGCTTTCTTTGCATCTCGACGGAAGGCCGCCCGCCGCTGCTGGACCTAGGCGTCACGTTGAGGTCGATGACGGCCGCGGGGCGTGGTGTGGACGGCGCGAACAAGCCCACGTCCGGCGACGCCGAGAAACAGGTCTGGCCGTCGTGCCTGGGTGGAGGAAAGCCGGGCGACATGGGCACGGCGCGCGACGTCGGCGACTGGCAGTGCGTAGGCCGGGCGACCGGCGAGCCTGTGCTCGCCGGGCCGACGGCCGCTGCATGGAACCCCGCCGGACGGCCCATGCCAAGCACGAGGATGGCGTGCGCTTTGTTGACGAGGTCCTCCTTCTCGTCGGCAGCGGCCTTGCGCCGCGCGGCCTCCAGCTCCTCGCGCTGGGCGGCGAACTTGGCCGCGGCGGCATTGATCTTGACGGCCGCTCTCCGTTCCCTCCTCTTCGCCGATTCCGCGTCCAACTTGGCGATCTCCTCCGGCGTGTACTCCGATCGCGGCTTCCTTGGCGCCTTCTTCTTCACCTTTGTGGTCGGGTCGACGGCCAGGCCGCCGGAACTCGGCGGGGCGTCGGCCATGGACGGAGGAGAGAGGGGGGGGGGCGGCGGGAGGGACGTGGGAGGGTTTAGGGGAAATGGCGCCAAATGGCCGTCGGGGGGTTTTTGGTTTCTCCCACCGACAGGCGGGCCAGGAGAGGACAAGCGCGCGCGTCCCGCCCGTCCGCGCGCTGTCCGTTTCACCCCATAACCGGCGCAAGTTTGGACCGGGGATAGGTCGAAAGCGGACACAAAGCGGACAAAAGTCCGTTTGCTCCCGCGCGCTGGGCCGCCTTTTTTATCCCTTTTACCCCAAACGGATGGGGCCGGACAGGATAGGGTCGCGCGGTGGAGTTGGACTAGCCAACTCCCCTCCATCCAGAACCCGATCCCAGCAGACGCGGTGCTCTCGGCGCCACACAACGCCTGACACGGTGACAACCCCGGCCGGCCGGCCTCCGGAGGCGCATATAAAACAGGGCAGCGCTGTTCATCCCTCGCCATAGGCCTACTGCTACTACCTTCCTCCACGCACAACACTCTTAAGCTCTCCGCAAATCCGCAGCTCCCGCTCGCATTTCATCGGCGATCGCAAGCGGTACGGCTCGCGAAAGGCAGCTCGCACTACTCGGCCGGAGTGGTGTGCGGGCATGGCCACGGGACCCGAGATCTTCCGGCCACTCGCAGTCACCGGCGACGTCGTGGAGGCGCCGGCGTTGCTGATCGCCACAGGCAAGGATCAGCTCGTGGATCCGGTGATCTGGGGCGACGAGGAGCGGATGAAGAGGGAGCTCATGGCGTGGGCCAAGGCCGTCGCGTCCATGGCGCTCAACGGCTCCGTCGACTCGTCGTCGCCCCTTTCCATGGGCCGACGGCAGAGAAGCCAGGGAGCGAGCCGCCTCCAGCTTAGTATTTAGTAGGTACGTGGTTAGTTTTGCATGCGTTCCCTGTTGATCTGGCTGTGCCTGAACCTGAATGATGTGTTATCATTGTTTGCAATGGTATATTTTTGCCCGGGGGCGTTAAATTGTTGCTCCCTCCTCTGATTACAGCGTGTACATGTATGAGTAATTGACAAGTTTTTTTAGTTGAGATCAGTGCCTATGAATTACTTGTGATCCTTGGGCAGAAATCGGACTGTACACTGATCAGATAGGCGAAACCTTTAAGTTCAATTAGCAGATGTGGCGCGGCGGTCACGCGAGCTTGAATAAACCTGGTATCAAAACGTCGCCTAATGTATCGCCACATCCATAAATCACAAAACATGGCTACCACTGTGTTACCCTAATTCAAAGATGGTCCCTCTTATACCTCACTAATGGATCTGAACCGTTGATTTTTATGGGTTTTTACATCCAACGGTACCAAACTAGTACTCCCTCCATTCCAAATTACTCGTCGCAGAAATGGATGTAACTAGACGAAGGGAGTATGTTTTTGCAGGTACCAAACTATTAAAACATGGAAATCAACACACTCACCCTCCCAGGGTGCGGAATGTACAGACGAGTTTGTCAACAAAAGGAAGCCATAAAAATCTAGCCGAGGCGTGTAAAAAAAACTGTCCTATGTCATGCTCTGCTCAAATTCTCTCGTCAGTTCGATGTGAGAGAGTGATCCACAAAAAAAAAAACTAGTCCCATATGTCTTTCCATGTTTTCATGGATGGTATTTTCCTGAACATGTCCTAGGAGCAGCGCCCAAATGCTAGAGCCTACAAATGGTCATAATTTGGAAGGTCCGTTGAAACTGAATCTTCCAAATGCCATTGATCTACGATTGGAGATCACATGTATTATAGGTTACCGAAAATGGCCAATGTTTTCTTTTATGAATTCTGTCATACCTTCAAACGCGAATACTAATTTAATTGACAAGAAACATAGCAGTGATGTTTTCTCTAGTTTTAGGAATCTTGCTGGGGTTGAATTAACCTCCTATAGTTTGTAAGCCGGAGAAGTGCTCCAAAACCTCAAGGTAAAGGTACATGAAAATAATGACTTCACTAGAAGAAACCATCTTCGATTATCTTCTCAGCAATTAAGTCAAAACACTAAGCTAGCATGCTATACTTGGCAAAATGGCAAGTATATTAATTGGCTTGCCATTGGAAGTCAAAAATGCACACCAAACAATGGATAATAAGATGCATGTTTAACAGCGGCATGAAAGAATGACAAAGAAGATAAAAAGAGACTAGGGTAACATGAAAGAGAGGAAAAACAAAAAAAACTCAATAGTGGTATGAAGCAAAACATACAAGTAATTTCCTGCTCTAGAGAATTAGTGACAGCGACCTACAATTTCTCAATAAAAGAAAAGGGAATCATCATGTGTATTCTTATCAGGCACAAGGTCATAGGAAAAGAACATAATCTCTACAATACATTCCTCTGAGGAATGAGGTGATTATTAGGAAGAAAGCCTCTGCTTAGTGCTGCAGACTGCAGAGCCTCAAACAGTTGTTCTACACTCTAGACTTATAAATGTCGCATGTACCATTTCAAACTCTGATAGATGCTTCAGAGGCTTGATTCAGAAATATCTGCAGGACTCCAAAATCTCAGCAACTTTAGATCCTGAATCCCGATCCTTGTGCACTACCTTGCTCACAATACTGCAGAAAAGAACGGGATTCATTCCCACTGAACCCAAATTAAACATGGCAACTGCAGTACTACTGTGGGTAACTGAGCGGAAGCACTCAGTGCACATTGCAATGCATGACAAAAGATTGATCAGCTATACGATCTATAGGTAAAATGAACAGATGAAATCAGCCAGTCTTATAAAACAATTTCATCACTGAAGCAATTCGTCAGAACTCAGGATCGGAGTATTTTCATTGAACGGATAATGGTATTGCAGACTGGTGAGCACAAACGCACGACAGAGAAGTACATCCCATCCACGACGGCACATATAACACAGAAAAACACGGCCGCCGCCACCAGCACAGCACACCACGCGTCTAGCCTCCGAAGCCGTAGAGGGTGCGGCCCTGGCGCTTGAGCGCGTAGGCGACGTCCATGGCAGTGACGGTCTTGCGGCGGGCGTGCTCGGTGTAGGTGACGGCGTCGCGGATGACGTTCTCGAGGAAGATCTTGAGGACGCCGCGGGTCTCCTCGTAGATGAGGCCGGAGATGCGCTTCACGCCGCCCCTCCTCGCCAGCCTCCGGATCGCCGGCTTGGTGATGCCCTGGATGTTGTCGCGGAGGACCTTCCGGTGGCGCTTGGCGCCGCCCTTGCCCAGCCCCTTGCCGCCCTTGCCGCGCCCGGACATCGTCGCTGGATTTGAGGGAAGAAGGGAGTGCCGCGGATGTTGATGCTTGGGATGGATTTGGGAATCGGAGGTGACGGCCTTATATGGGAAGGAGTTGGGAGGGAAGCCCAAAATTTTGGGGAGTTGGAGGCGGGAGGTGTCTGCTCTCTGGCGCTTTGCTGGGTCCATCCGTGAGATGGTGGAGTTGGGCCGTTGGATTGCGATCGGAAGGTGGGATGCTGTGGGAGGCTTGTGGTGCGGATCGTGACGTGGCGGAGATGTGGGCATTAGCTTTTTTTTTTTAATGCTACACCTACGAAAATATTTTTACGTATCTTACGAATGAAATGAGTTGGCAGCCTTCAATTGGATATTAGTGGAGGCTGGGGCCCACCCTGAAAATCAGGGGGGAGGGTGTTTGGTTAGGGAAAAGAAGGATTACGTAGGATACGTAACAGCATTACGTAAGTCTAGCATTTTTGAGAGAGAAATGTGGGCCGCTTGTGCTGCTATGATTTGGGCCAGGCTAATTGAAGGACAATCTCTCTTTTCCCTCGGCCTAGACGAGAATGTTAATAACTCAGTTTTCATATGTCATAATCGCTTGTCTTTTTCAAAATGGCAGCTTACTGCTTTATTAAGAAGAAAATAGTTGCTCGGTTAATTAGGAAAAACCAGGCGAAAACCAAATACATGTCCACGGGAAGCCCCGCTCCGCCGAGCTAGCCTGTCTCCCACCACTGCTGGAAAGAAGAAGTCGAGACTGCAATGGGAGGAGCAGACCGGGACTCTCCCGCAGAGGTGAAGAGGCAACCACCCACAAGCAAAGCGCCGGTTATCGTAGACGACATGACGACGACCAGCTTCGACGGCAACATCGCCGCCCACACGACCCAAGGTCAGTGCATTTGTGGCGTGTTGCACGTGCACCACTTCTCGCAAGTAGAGTTTTTTTTTCCTTTTTTAATATTGTAGATCAATTTATTTAAAACATTTTATCTCTTAAATCATGCGTTCAAATTTTAAACCGTTTTCATCGTTGAATTCATCGCGTCGAGATCTTCAAAATTAGATCTTGTATTAATAGGTTTTGATGAACTGTTCTTTCACGAAAAAAAACAGACGAACATCTAAAAAGAAAAAGAAAGACCGACCATGCCATTTTTTCCCTTTTCTAAAGTCATTTTCGAGACACACGGCCGCGTCTCCCGCAGAACCAAATCCGTGCCTCTTACGTAATGAAAAAAATTGAATTTTTTTCCGTTTCTGATAGGCACAACCATGCCTCTTGTGGAAGGAAAAAACGTATTTTTCTTGTTTTCGAGAGGCATGACCGTGCCTCTCGCTGAAGGAAAAATATGAGTTTTTTTGTTTCCAAGAGGGACGACTCCCGCGAAAGAAAAAGAAAACATGTTTTTTTGCAAAAAATATTAGTCCAAAAGCTAAGAAAGACTGGTTGAAAACCAAAAAGCCAGAAACAGCCAAAAAAATTCTAAAAAGCCAAAAACACGTGCCGATTTTTTTAGAAAATCCGGAGGGAGCACCCAGAGCGCGACACGTGACGGCGGCTGAGTGGTCTCAGCCCACCGCAAGTGACCCTTGGGGAGGCTCCCGAACAAGCGTTCCTCAATTAATTGCCCTCTAGTTCTCCCTTTGCACCGCGAGTCAGTATTGTTGTACTCATCTATTTTTCTACTTCGTGTATAAAATATGTCCTTAGTCATGTTTTCAAAAATTAGGACGGACACAACCGGTCCGTGTTACTTTTCCGTTTTTCCTGAACTCCTAAAAACCTACTCCCTCCGTTCAGAATTACTTGTCGCGAAAATGGATGTATCTAGATGTATTTTAGTTCTAGATACATCCATTTCCGAGACAAATAATTTCGAACGGAGGGAGTATTTGGCGGCTAGGGCGGCGGTGGACTGGCGACGCTCATGGATCTAATCGGCGGTGCGCAAAGGCGATCAATGGAGGATGGCAACATCAACCGGACAGGAGGGACAAAGGCAAGGGCGGCACTCCTTACCCCACGCTCAGCAAGTGTGCAAATGGATGAGGCGCTCATGAGGCTCGAGATCTTCGAAGAGAAGGCAACCTTGTTGGTGATCAACGACCTGGAAGAGGAAGGTGATTTGAAGTGGTTGCTGGCAGTTAAAGTTTTGCACCGCACGTTACTCCACGTCCAGACGATCTTCATCGTTTTACGCCTGGCCTAGGACAACCCAAGGGGCTCGATTGCTCGGTTGCTAGAAAAAAACACATGTTTGCTGAAGAGTTCGAAACCAAGCGGGTCGTGATCATGTTTGGGAGAGCTTGCCATGGCATATTAGCAAGAACACTGTGATCTTAGAGGAATTAGTAGTACACCCGTGCGTTACTACGGACTACAATGCATACAAATAAATCACCCAAATAGTCATATCCAAGATCAAATCTTATTCCTCATACATCCGAGCATGTTAGGACATTAAGCAAGCTCCACAAAATTTAACCGTCTGGATAGTCCCTCCGGGCTACAATGCATACAAATAAATCACACAAATGGTCATATCCAAGGTCAAATCTTATTCCTCATACATCCGAGCATGTTAGGACATTAAGCAAGCTCCACAAAATTTAACCGTCTGGATAGTCCGGACCCCCCCCCCCCCCCACACACACACCACCACCACCACAAATCCAACCCATATATTATCCCAACATGCGGTCCCAACACGAAAACCCCACCCCACGACGCACACTTACCTTTCTTGTCGGACATTCCACCTACCGCTCGGATTCCCGTCTTAACAGGACATTTCACGCTGGGGCCCTCGTTATTAACTCTTGAAGCAACCAACAACCCTTCTATCCTAACCAAAAAATTGTACGGCTTGATGAAAATAATATATGGACCGCTCGCTCATGCTGTTTGTTGCAAAGGATCTCACATGAAATGTTATACATATGTCACATTGGTTCACTATCCTATCTATAATGCCGTGACAGTAGTTTAGAAACTCTCCTAGCACTCCAAATACCGGCAACAAAATCACCAAATATATAGCATCCGCAGCTACCATGAAATAGGACACTAAACAACATTTGCAGCAAGTAATCAATTTATGCACCAAGCACACTGAGCAGAAGCAACAAGCTATCAAGATTTCTTCTACTCACAGAACTGACAAATGTGACTAACTCTGTAAGAAGCTTTGCCTTCAGAACCTAAAAATGGTTTAACCCCATCACTACTTCAGCCGCTCTCTGATCTCAATAGAAAACATGCAGATCGTCTAAAAAACATAGTACACTTCGGCTGCACTTAAATAAGCTTGCTAAAAAGAAACTTCTCAAGTGACGTAAGAAAAAATATAAGTAACTTCCACTTGACAGTCGCATCATTTGACTTATAGATTTTCAGTTAGCATGGCAACTGAAGTGAGTCTATTGATTAAATTACATAGTTCATTGTTAAATGCTAAACACATATTTAGAAGAGTTTCCAATGCTCATCTGTCAAATATGCTACTGTATACTTAGAGCATCTCCAGCCGCCCCCCCCCCCCTCGAGGAGCCTTTTTTCTCTGCCGGCGATGCAAAAAGGGCAAAAAATGGCCCAGCCTTGCCCCCCAAGCCCCCCCCCAAACAATTTCAAAAAGGCTCACCCTATACCTATATCCACTGCTAGTAGTGTCTATAAAAGAGCTCTTTTTCCCTACATCAGCGAGTTAATACTTTGATCTCTACCAACTGGAAGCACAGATAACTATATTTAAAAATAGGAACATCTGCTATCTTCATGAGTAAATAAACAGTAAAAAAGTAGACGACCAAACCCAAATATTTTCATGAATGTTACAGGTCATTTTTGTTAATGTGTAAGTACATCAAACATGTTCTAACAAGCAGGAAAATTGTAGAAACATTCAAATGATGAGCAGTTCCTAATTCCTATCATGGAATCACTGCATGATGCATTGCACTGAGCACCTTCTGTGTGATATGGAGATGGGCAGAGGCAAAGATCAAGGAATTAAAATTCGAAAAGAATAAATAACCTATCAGTAAGCCAATAGAAATTGACATAGAAAAAATAAATAAGTTTACTTCAGTAGCCGATAGGGATCGACGCATTTGGAGACATAACTACCGCAACAAAGATTCCATCGTTGTAATAATAGCCTTAGTGCTGAATTATACTCCTTAAAATATGTCTCGGGCATTTTCTTCAAGTACCTTGTAGGCAACAAGAATGACAATGATTCTAGGGAATGAAATTCTCTCGCAAATAATCTGATTTGTATTGTAAATTCACCTAGCTGTATGAAAATCAAAACCAATCATTAAATAGGTTATCCAAATAATTAATAAACAGACTTTAAGAGCGAAAGTGTTTTAACCTGAACTTCCAAGAAATCATCAAAGCAGAAGTGGCTTCCCTCCCATCAATAAACTTCCAGGTGAACAGGAGAAGCATGATCATGGAGAATCATACCTGAATACCTTAATAGAGAGTCATAACTGTCCTGGCAATAGCACATCTCTTTGTCCCTCCTATATTCTTCAATCACATCAGAATACTAAAATTGACCATATATCGTTTTCAAGAGAACAAAATGATCGATCAAACAATTGGTCTAATTCAAAAGTTTGTGTCCTTCATTCTCATAATCGTCAGTCTTCTTAACCAACTTCTTCTTGCAATACAACATCTTTCTCCCAGCCCTCAACCCCATCCATCTTCATTCATAACACCATTTTTTAACCCTCTTTTCAAAATCAATCAGGTGAATATTTGAGAGCAGTAATTTGATCTCCCTCCTTATTGATTAGTAGACATAATATAACATTAAATCTTTCCATGTGCAGTTGCTGGCAACCTCTGTCATTTAGTGAAGAGGTGGTAGCTGTGGTGTCAGCAAAAAAATTAAAAATAATAATGCATTGATGTATTGCAAGTTTCTTGAGACCAATATAATAGCTTTGAAGATTTCCTACACCAATCCCGGCCTCATGGCATTCCAGACAGCCTATGTAGATGAAGCAAGTGCAACCATATCTTGTAAAAGAAAGATATATCAGCGTCACAAAGGTACTCCTAAAAATATCTCAATTAAAAATACACATCTCTCTATGGTTCCACCTTCATCATAATGTTACCGTCATATGGAAGAAAGATATATATTACAAATATCATCCATATGTCAGTCAAAGGCTGAACAATTACTATTTGAAATACAAAAATATCAGACGTGATGGAAGATGGTTTCAAAAACACCAACGACACACACTCGTATTTTAAAGTCTTCATACTATAGAGTTATCTCCCTGCAAGTTATGTGTGCTAAATAATCACAACACTTGGATAGCACCTACACATGGGATTATATATTCAATTCACATAATCAATTCTTCCGCTTCTATAAATTATAAGAATTGCATAAAAAAAGTACGTGTCTATCTAGTAGTACTCCCTCCGTCCGAAAAAGCTTGTCCCTCAAATGGATGTATCTAGCACCAAGTTAGTGCTAGATACATCCATTTAAGGGACAAGCTTGGGACAAGCTTTTTCAGACAGAAGAAGTATAAGATAAGGATTTGAATTGTTGACGCAAGGCCGGTGGAGCCGTCCATGGTCCACTTGCAAAGTGCTTTCGAGCATGGACGTCGTGCACATAGTGCAAAGCTGGCTGAAGGAGTCAATAGATTGGATCCCGGCAAGACTGCACATACTTAATGTTGGCTGCCCCTACCTTGATTGATTCCCATGCTGGCAAGGTTGCACACATAGAGGAAGACTCGATGGATTCTTGCCGGCTAGAAACGAACAAAAGCAAGCACGCAGGTGATGCCTATTTCTTTGCAACAGATGCGTGTCGCCTGACGCAATGGGGGAAAACAATATGTATATAGTGATTTTACCTCAATAGATATTTTGGTAGCTCCACTCCATTAGTATGAAATTTGTGATGTTGAAAACCTGAAAAAAAGGAAAATAATGATCTCAGTGGCAATTGAGTCAGCTGTTGAATAGGTACGACATTTATTTCAGGATTACAACTGTTCTCTCCCATTAAACAATGGCTTGAATTCTTTCAAGAGAGAACCATACAGTAAAAAGCTTCAGAACACAATGTACTCTGAATCAGGTCATATTCAGGCCATATACATCGAGCTTATACTACCAAAAAATATCAGCTACAAATCTAGCAAGTATCTTCAAGGATCAAGAACATGAAAGAGGAATAATGACGAAAGAATATTGAATCAAGATTTTTTTTACAATGTCATGAACCTGATGCCAACGGCGTACTCGTAGCGGCCGATGAGCCTTTGGCCACTGCCTACACTGCGCTCGCGCACGCCGCTTCGCTGCTGCCGCAAGCACCGGCCACACTCCCCGCCGCAAGCAGCCGAAATGATGGAACTCCATGCCATCATAAGCCATTCCAGATGTTGAATTAAGGCTAGTACGACATCCCATATTTGAGGATTGCACCCGGAAGATTGCACTCAACACGCCAGTTGAAATCAAGATTAATAATACAGATACAAAGAAAACAAAGATAAGCAGGAATAGGATGTTGATGGCCTGCTCATCTTGGTCCCTCTAGACCCAAAAAGTTCGTTACCTTTGTAGAAAAAAGATTTTGTGGTTCCCCTGGTATCTAGCACCAGCGACAATTTCCTATTGTGGTGACACCCCGACATGGCCCTACTTAAGCTCCTTCTCGTTCTTGCTTTGGTTCCGGTCCGGCAAACCATACCATATTCCAAATATTTTTACACTGTAGCATCCTAAAAGTTCTCATGTCTTCCAGTACATTATCTTCTGTAGAATCATCATATATAGCTCTTACTCTATGTCCTCCCAACCTAATGCAAAATGAACAAAATCAGATATCTATACATCAGTACACAACTTAGCATATACTCCCGCCGTCCCATAATATAAGAACATTTTTTAAGCTATATCATGGGAGGGAGTAGTAGACAGAGTACTGTTTCAAATAATGGTCCCTAAGAGTAAGATTAACGTTCCCAACCAGACTTGTGAGCATCTTCGAGCAACATACAAGCCACAGGAGTGTAATTGGATATCACAAGTGTCAAATCAGTAGCTGAGCATAGCATCTCTACATGGACTAATAAAACCAAAATAAATTTTAACATACCGCCGGTCCTACTGTAGGAAATATGCCCTAGAGGCAATAATAAAAGTATTATTATTATATTTCCTTGTTCATGATAATTGTCTTTTATTCATGCTATAACTGTATTATCCGGAAATCGTAATACACGCGTGAATACATAGACCACAATATGTCCCTAGTAAGCCTCTAGTTGACTAGCTCGTTGTGATCAACAGATAGTCATGGTTTCCTGGCTATGGACATTGGATGTCGTTGATAACGGGATCACATCATTAGGAGAATGATGTGATGGACAAGACCCAATCCTAAGACTAGCACAAAAGATCGGTTAGTTCGTTTGCTAGAGCTTTGCCAATGTCAAGTATCTCTTCCTTTGACCATGAGATCGTGTAACTCCTGGATACCGTAGGAGTGCTTTGGGTGTATCAAACGTCACAACGTAACTGGGTGACTATAAAGGTGCACTACAGGTATCTTCGAAAGTATCTATTGTTTTATGCGGATCGAGACTGGGATTTGTCACTCCGTGTAAACGGAGAGGTATCTCTGGGCCCACTCGGTAGGACATCATCATATGCGCAATGTGACCAAGGAGTTGATCACGGGATGATGTGTTACGGAACGAGTAAAGTGACTTGCCGGTAACGAGATTGAACAAGGTATCGGTATACCGACGATCGAATCTCGGGCAAGTAAAATACCGCTAGACAAAGGGAATTGAATACGGGATCGATTGAGTCCTTGACATCGTGGTTCATCCGATGAGATCATCGTGGAACATGTGGGAGCCATCATGGGTATCCAGATCCCGCTGTTGGTTATTGACCGGAGAACATCTCGGTCATGTCTGCATGTCTCCCGAACCCGTAGGGTCTACACACTTAAGGTTCGATGACGCTAGGGTTATAAAGGAAGCTTGTATGTGGTTACCGAATGTTGTTCGGAGTCCCGGATGAGATCCCGGACGTCACGAGGAGTTCCGGAATGGTCCGGAGGTAAAGATTTATATATAGGAAGTCCTGTTTCGGCCATCGGGACAAGTTTCGGGATCATCGGTATTGTACCGGGACCACCGGAAGGGTCCCGGGGGCCCACCGGGTGGGGCCACCTGCCCCGGGGGCCACATGGGCTGTAGGGGGTGCGCCTTGGCCTACATGGGCCAAGGGCACCAGCCCCTAGAGGCCCATGCGCCAAGATAAAGGAAAAAGGGGAGAGTCCTAAAGGGGGAAGGCACCTCCGAGGTGCCTTGGGGAGGATGGACTCCTCCCCACCCTTAGCCGCACCCTTCCTTGGAGGAAGGGGCAAGGCTGCGCCCTTCCCCTCTCCCTTGGCCCTATATATAGTGGGGAAAAGGAGGAGCAATCATACCCAAGGCCTTTGGTTGCCTCCCTCTCCCTCCCGTGACACATCTCCTCTCCCGTAGGTGCTCGGCGAAGCCCTGCAGGATTGCCACGCTCCTCCATCACCACCACGCCGTTGTGCTGCTGCTGGATGGAGTCTTCCTCAACCTCTCCCTCTCTCCTTGCTGGATCAAGGCATGGGAGACATCGTCGAGCTGTACGTGTGTTGAACGCGGAGGTGCCGTCCGTTCGGCACTTGATCATCGGTGATCTGAATCACGACGAGTACGACTCCATCAACCCCGTTCACTTGAACGCTTCCGCTTAGCGATCTACAAGGGTATGTAGATGCACTCTCCTTCTACTCGTTGCTGGTCTCTCCATAGATAGATCTTGGTGACGCGTAGGAAAATTTTGAATTTCTGCTACGTTCCCCAACACCTACAACAGTGGTTGATAGTGAATTTGGTAGACACCCATAAATGACAGTGTAGCAGTGTCTCCGACTCTCTATACATTTTGAGTCCCATGTTTTCAGCATTTGATATCTCCTTGGATACAATGAAATTTATGCTTCACAGGAGGATCTGCACAAAATAAATGAAAAACACTTAAGTTTCTCATCCTTGTAAGAAGAGGTAATTCTATCGAGAACTTACTAAGGGCATTCAATCAATTCAATTCATGAAAAGTTGTGTCCGTTGGAGCTTGTTATGCCAACTGAACCATGTTGACCGACCCCAATAAGCATATGCACTCACGTTCTCTACTCACATAACAGAGTTATGTCTGATTCGCCCGTTTGTTGTACTCCCTCCGTTTCTAAATATAAGCTATTTTAGATAATTCAATAGGGACTATATATGGATGTATATAGACATTTTTATTGTGTAGATTCACTCATTTTGCTTCGTATGTGGTCCATATTAAAATATTTAAAAGGTCTTATATTTAGGAACGGAGGGAGTAATTCTTATCCCCGTTAGAAATTGATGGCCAGGGATCAAATGAGAAATGAATAGAACCTTGAAGAACAACATCAAATAGACCTTACTCATTCTCAGGTAATTAAAACCAAGGGAGGGTTCCTGTAGGATAACTATATTCACCTTCCAGTCTTTGCATCCATCACAACCCCAAAATTGATTGACATAACCAGCCAGAGAACGCACCTGCCTTGCTGCCCAAAAAGGAGGAATGCCAGACAGCAGAATGTAGAGTATAACTCCAGCACTCCATATGCAATTATCGGCTCCATATATCCGCTTCAGCACCTCCGGAGCCACATAATAGGCACTCCCAGGAATATCCCTGAACTTCTCATCTGCATTTCCATTATATCCCATTTAATCTTAAGCACTGCATGAGCTTAGTTGCCAGAATTTAATTCAGGTAGCACTACATATACAATTGTAAATTGTAGAGACAACATGAACTAAGGGGAATAGTTGAGGTTTCTTCCCTTGTCCCTTCTCAAATAGTATGTTCAGTTAACCAATTAATTACTCACCGGCTTGAAGGAGACGGAGAGGCTGAAATCAGTGGGCTTGAAAAAACACATATGTGTACAGTTGTCCAACAAGTTGACTGAAACATGCATCACAATACATCGTCAATGGTTTTCTCCTTGCTTCATCGTAACCAACACGCAGCGCAATACATCATCAATGAAATGAGATTTCAACTCTCCAAGAACGCTACTTAATGAGTTTAAGAGGTTTCGGCCCAGCATTGACTGAAACTGTTTCCGAGAAATTAGACCTACACCGAGATTGAACAATATCAAGAGTATCCCTGGAGTAAATACTGGCTCTAAAAATTGTCTAAACGAAATCGGCGCGTCAGAGCCCTGAGATAAACAGACCCAATAAAAAACTCCATACATTAACAACTGTATGATCTAGCTGGGTGCACAAATAGGTTTTAAAGAAACTCACAGGAACAATCTTGGAGAGCGTAAGTAGATATTCAGTCAAATTAAAAGGCGAAGTCAGAGCAGGGAACAGTTGATCCGAAAGACATGCCGTTCCAATGCACAAACATCCATATGCGTGTTCAGGAAGAAGAAAAGCACAAAGATGTCATCTCCTATAGCTAGCTAATGTACTATGGTAAAGATCATACATACTTTGGGCGAGCGAGCATTGCATAAAAGAACAAACACCTTAAACTACAGAGGGCATAGACAACAAAGAACACCTAGTCACAGAGGCGACACTCACCAGCAAGCAAGCAGCGCACGCACAACGCAACCGTCTTAACCCCTTTACTCACTTCATCGTGTAGTTGAACTGCTTACACCCCAGGCACTGCACCTCGTCGTCCCTAAGGTGCTCAACGGCCAGCTAGACGAAGGTATTCTTTGAGGTCGCACCGGATGCAGCAGAACACTGGTATACTAAGCATCGGCTAGCTCGGAGGTGTGCCCTGCATGCACCACCCAATCATGAGGTTATCAGGGTGTCAGATCACAAACTATTAGTTAGTTTTGCAATGCACTGGAAAAGACCATATATTACAAAATAAGCTCATCTCACTGCGGCAATATCGCTAACAGTTCAGAAATATTACAAAATAACACAATAGCACATGCAGTCGCAGTAGCAAGCAACATTCCCTGCACTCTTCCATCTAGTGACCATCCTCTCCCTGCTACCTCAACCACCACCACCACCCCCACACCAAAAGCTCATCTGTACACTGGATCCATGTGATCTCTCAGTTCTCTCTGCTCTCTCACGCAGAAAACACAACAACAAGCAAGCCTCTCTAGCCTCCCCCAATCCAACTAAATCAGAGGGGAAATCTCTATTACCTGGTGGCTAGTGGCTTGTACCTGATGGATCCATAACTGGGTGGATGGATCTCCGACTCGCGGTAGTATGTGTGTTTTCAAACTCGCGTGAAGAAGAAATGTGTACGCGTAGGTCGAGAGCTTTACAGCAGGAACACGCCATGGAGCCTGTCTCCTCTGCATCCTTCATGCATCTCGTTCTTTGAAGAAGACAAGCATCCCTCGCACATGTCGGCGGCGGCAACGAAGAGGCGGTGATGGTGGAGGCAGTGGCCCATCCAGGCCGGAGATCTCGCCCGCCGCCTGATGGACGTCCTCCGCGCCGAAGAGCCGGTCGATGTGGGAGCATGAGGCCGAAGTAGGCCGTGAAGCGGGCGACGGCGTGGGAGAAGAGATTGTTGAGCGCGAGGGAGACGCCGAGCTCGCCCCCGCCCTCCTCCGCCAGAGACAGCTCGCCGGCGGCGGGGCTCCGCCGCTGCTGCTATGCTCGGGAGCGGGAGCGGCGCCCCGGTGCGCACATCGTGGAGAGCCTGGCCAGCGGCGGCGGCGGCTCGTATTGGGGGCTGGGCCGGCGTCTTTGAGAGATCGTAGGATAGAATACATAGATCGAGGGGAGCCTCGCTGGCTGTTTTTTTTGCTACGTGCGGGGAAGGGACGAGAAAACCGTCGAAAAAAAACCAGCAAAAAAAACCCGGACGAAAATGGTGGGACGAAAATAAAACCCGAAATGCGACCTACCAACTGAGACATCAGGAGTAGAAATTTAAGTCGCACATGCAGTCGTGTTGACAAGCGAGACCCACACGTGTTATTGAGGAGCTTCTACTCAAAAGACATGACAAAAAAGGTAAGAAAAAATAATCTCACGACAAGTGTTATCAGCAATCTACAAATCTTGGTACATATGATTTCAGGAAGTAAGGAATGAGTTTCCCTAGAAAAATGAAGTGAACCATTTCTCCCTAAAAAAGCGAAAGGAATTGTTTAATTATGTCCTAGATAAACGAGAGTCGTGTTGACAAGCGAGACCCACACGTGTTATTGAGGAGCTTCTACTCAAAAGACATGACAAAAAAGGTAAGAAAAAATAATCTCACGACAAGTGTTATCAGCAATCTACTAATCTTGGTACATATGATTTCAGGAAGTAAGGAAAAATACTTCAACAATGGCACAAAAATTAGTATGGAGCGCGGGAGACCATGTTTGGTTAGGTCAGTCCAATAGTCTTCTGTTCATATAAACATTGTGACAGTTAACAAAAAAGCTTCAGAGTTTCCCTAGAAAAATAAAGTGAATCATTTCTCCCTAAAAAAAGCGAAAGGAATTGTTTAATTATGTCCCAGATAAACGAGACGAAACAAAAAAGAACTGGAGATGCGGGGGATCGAACCCCGTGCCTCCCGCATGCAAAGCGGGCGCTCTACCATTTGAGCTACATCCCCTTGGTTAAATTTTTCGATCTCAAGCTTTAAAGTCTTTTACACTTCTGCAACGCTGAGACTAACGAGCATGGGCCAATGTTTTACCTATGATGACCGGCCCACCTGTGTACGCCTGATGGCCCGTGGCAGGTTTAAGAACTGGCCTCCTCAAAAGTTGTCCAGCAGGGAGAGGGTTCAACGAGGCTGGAGACATATTTAGTCCCACCTCGGCTGGAGGGAGTGAGCGCGTTGAGGGGAGGTCTTTAAGAAGGGACGGGGCGCGGCTGGGAAGAGCATGATCCTTCAGGCAGCAAAGGGAAATGAGGAGTGGTACAGGCTCGCTAATTATGCGAGATGGATGCCCGCTTCAATAAGCCTGTTACGACACTGGGGCATCCCCGTGATTTACCATCTGATCCTGAATATAAATTTAAAGTATTTCTTCTTTTGATTTTTTTCTTTGTTTTCTTGCTTATTTTTTATTTGGACTTGGTTTAGATTTTTGTTTTGGTTCTCCAAAGTTTTATTTGATTCTCATTGTTTTCAGATCATTTCTTTTCTGGTTGAGATCCCGCGCGTGGCCTTTGCAGCCGGCGTGCTGTACCGCCGCTCACGGCATAGAAGCCACCGGCTGGCCCAGGCAGTCCACGAGAGTTTAGAAACAAGTTTGGCCGCCCTAGGGCAAGTAGCAGGTAATACAAAAGCCTACTCTCCAGTCTTAAGATTTTGCAAATGAGTTGCGCCCGCAAGCCCCCAATTTCTCGCCTTCGGTGTCGCCTCGCACCGGATTTTGGCCATGATAAATAACTATTGATGTGGAAAATTTGATATGATAAATAACTATTGATGTGGAAAATTTGATAAATGACTTGCTGCATTCATTAATTAACAGAGAGAGTTTAAACAAGTTTGGCCGCCCTAGGGCAAGTAGCCGGTAATACAAAAGCCTACTCTCCAGGCATAAGATTTTGCAAATGAGTTGCGCCAGCAAGCCCCCAATTTCTCGCCTCGCACCGGATTTTGGCCATGATAACTATTGACGTAGAAAATTTGTTGTTGAAGATCCTTGCGTTGCCCTCGTTCCATAGCTCCCAAGACACAAACATTGTAATAGAACCCATACCTTACGACGTTTGAAGCCGTCATGAATCATGGCGTACCATCAAGATTGAACATCTTCAAAACCATGCCAATTATCTGGGTATAACTCTTCAAGTTGAAGCCAATCGCGCACCATGGACCACACTCTTATGAAGGATCTACATTGGAAGAGTAGGTGTGTTGCTGATTCTGGAGCTTGGTTGCACATCGGACAGTTGCCACAATTTGGCCAGCCACGTTTAGCAAGGTGGTCGGCTGTCCAAACTCTGTTCTAGGTGATCAAACGGGCAAAGAACTTGCTAGTAGCCACGATGCCGTAAAATTGCGCCTTGTTCTGTGGCCGCCGAATAATGCCCTGAGGTGGTGAGCTTCCAAGTGATGGTATCAGGGTGGTTGTCTTCGCCGCACCAGTTGTGCTGGTCGCATTATCCTGTGGGCCACCAAAGTCCAAAGCGAGATGAATTCGTGGATCCACGGGAAGCTAAGTGTTGAGTGGGATTACGTAATGATTTGGCTGTGTTTAATTGGGCCTTAGTGGGGGCATGGGGCCCACCCTGAAATTCAGAGGATTGTTTAGTTAGGCTGGGTGGGAACTACGTAGGGTACAACTTTCGTCGATACCGCCATAGCTCGCCTTCGCCGCACCAGTTGCGCTCGTCGCATTACCCTGTGGCTGTCCTGCAGCTCATCGTCCCAGCGCCAGCTAGTGGCAACAACAGTAGAACTATGCTTGCTGCATCGCTGAGATGGGCTCGTAGCAGCATCCAAGTTCCACACAACAGTCTGTTCTTGAGGATTCCAACAAAATCACTTGCACAGTTGTATCAACTAGTATAGCAGAGCACGCGTCACTCACCAACCACACCTGCGTGCCAATTTACTAACCCGTCACGCTTACAGCATCTATAATCTGGTAGAGCTACATGACGTACTGTGCAGAGGAGGAAGAAGAAAGGAGAAATCATGAATTCGGTAGGTCGAGGGGATTGATTTGATACAATTTTGATGGGGTGGCGCGCCTGGGCATTCCGCACTACATTTAAGCTGGATACGAGGGGTGATGGTCAACCTAGGCGTTTGAGGTGCCCGTATGGATTGATTTTTTTTACCGATCAATGACTGGGGTGATAGGGTAGGGGTTGAGGCGTCCGACTTACCGATCAATGACTGGGGTGATGCGGTAGGGGTTGAGGCGCCCGGCTGTAGATGCTCCTTGGAGCCAATTCTAAATCCAAGCCTAAACGAGCTAGCTTCGTATCAACTGCGGAAGTGGAACGCATTTTGAAGCTCTCCCATTTTGTATTTTTGCCACGATTTTTCTAGTTGTGATATCATGATAAAACTTTCCAAGCACTCTGAACATTCATCAAGTTTGCAACAAAAAATTCAAAAAAAAATTTGAAATTGTTTTCTATTCTTGTTGTTCTACTGTTCACACCAAGAGCATTTGAGTTCAGCTGAGAAAGGTACTTTGGCTATAGAACCACTTTTATACAACGACAAAGAGAGAAACGGCGTGGCAAGACGCACCCCTCCTCTCTTGATTTCTGACTGATTCAGTGTACACCGTTACACAACAACCCAAAGCAAGAGACATGGTACGATCACGTAACAGGCAACGGCGGCGACCGGAGTCGGTGGCACGAGCACCGAAGAAGCGGACTCGTTGTAGTAGGGAAGGTAACTGATCGGAGGTGCTTGGTAGTTGCTGAGGCGTGTTTTGGCCGCCGCAGCAAACGGGCGTCACCGGCGGGCACGGCGCCTGCATGCCCGGGAAGGGCGGCGTCATCGACGGCGGCAATGGCGGAGGGCCGCCGTAGATCGGTAGCGGCTGCGGCGGTGGCTGGCATTCGGCGCCGTTGCATAGGCCTTGAGCCGTGGTGGCGTTGCTGCCAGCAGTGTTGCCGGCCTCAGATGCTTCTGCCGCCGCAGCTGCAGTTGCCAGAGCGGGAGAGAAAGAAGGTGGATGGGCTCGGACTGACGGCGTGAAAAGGAGGAAGCGGGTTGGGTTAGGGTTGTGGGACGCCGGTCGGCTTAATTGTCGGATTTCATCTCGGGCGGCGAGCCGAAGTGACGCCACGCGGGCGTTCACACCGCGGCGAGGGATGCGGCATTTGTCGGACCAATGGGTTTCCGGGCGTTTCTGTATGGGGCCACGCCGTCAAGCCGACATGGCGGGCGTGTCCGGATGCCCCCATATTTGGGCAGGATATGGGGGTGCCGGTCAGCCCGAGCTTTTGAGAGGTCTGTCTAGATCAAAAAATCGTGACCTAATAATGACCCGTCGGTCTGTCTGGGTATATGAGACGGGGTTGAGAAGTCCGGTTGTAAATGCTCTTGCTATATCCAGGTTCCACACAAAAGACTGTTCTCATGGATCCCAACAAATATCTTTTTTTTTGTGAGAACTTGCACAGTGTATCACTCGGCCAAACTGCGTGCCAATTTACTTCCCTCATCAAGCTTAGAGCATCTCTAACTGATCTTTAAAAATAGTGAAATGAACTGCTGAGTAAAACTTAGTACAAATTTTACTTCATTGAATTTTGGCCAGACCTAGCCGATCTTCTAAATTTAGGGAGTAAAAAGCAAATTCGGATATGATGAACACTAACTTGATTGAAACAAACTTAACCAAAATTCGACACATAGCCATAATACTTAATCGAAACTAAAACTTACCCTTGCCTCCCACGTGGAGACCACTCGCGGGCCGACAACATTTAGCTGCGACATCTCACCCAACTCAAAGTTCTGATGGCCGTCGGTGTTGTGCAGCCGCAGACCGACCAAATGCTATATTTATTGTCCGCCTGCTCGGCGGAGTATAAGGATCCGGGCCAAAGCTTCGTGTGTGTGTGCCGGTTCATGATATCGGCCACTCACATCCCCATGCCTGCCGCCGCACGTTGATATACGACCTTGGTGGTGCGGGGAGCTCGGGGAAGTTGACGAGTCTGCCATAGGTGGCAGATGGGGCCGCGCTCGAGAAAGCACCGCGGCGGCAGCAGGAGGCATAAGGTCACGGGATCCGGCCATGGCGGTACGGGTGGGGGTACACGAGCGTGGGGGGGGGGAGGGCGGTGTGCTTTACTCCGCGACCTAAAGGTCAATTAAGTTTAGTGGGTCAACTCAGCGAAGAGTAAAATATACTAGCTTAACCCGCGCGGTGGCACGCCGTGCCAGTCTATACGTCATGATAGAATCATGAACAATTATTATAACCTAAGAAAATATACGCGGTGGCTTCACGTGTGTTATATGCTGTTACATGATCAAAAGCACATTGATACATACATAGAGACGGTGATATAAGACCTCAAGATAGAAAAAAAGTACATTTATTACAACCAATGCATGATGCATATTGACAAACAAAATGACACATGCCTTGATACACTTCTAATAAAAGCTACAGATTAAAACCGTGTACAGTCCGCTCTACATAGCCATGCACTGAGACGTTATGTAAAAAATTCTATATACGGTGGTATTAAACTTTATCTGATAATTATCTAATTAACTACTCAGTTGTTGCCTGTTCACTTTTTTTATGTTGTGGTCTATGTACAACCATCGTATTGGTATGGAAGCTGAATTCTTTCATAAAGAAACACACATTACCTAGATGCTACATAGAAGTTCTGTATGTGTGGATAGAAAGAGCCTTGTGTTCATTATTTGGCTAATTGGTTGGTTGTTTATGTTAGCTGTTGTGTACTCCATCAGTTTTTCAGGTTTGTGTAAGTTTAACTGTATGTTTTTTCTCACAATGTTCTTGTTTTTCATCTTCATATGTAGTTTCAGGTGCTTGATTTTAACTCTTTTTTTTATTTTGTTTGGTTTGATATTCCAGTTTTGTTAATTTCATTTGAGATAGATGATGTGCGTGTCTTTATAATGATGATACAACAATCAGTTATGCATCAAATTTTATGCACCAAAGTACCTAGCAAAAACTTCTACTTTCCATCCAAAATGGAGAGTAGCATTCTCTTTGTTTTCCAAAGAAAGCACATCCTAAGCTCTTCTCTTCTTCCACTGATTTTGAAGAGAACAAATAAAAAAAGATAGGCCTTAATTTGAGAGTCAAGAGGTGCATGTTGAATCAAATTTTAGGTGGATTGTACATAAATATATGCATAGAGACCCTTGTTGAAATGTTGACCTAAAACAAAAAGAAACTTGAGACTATCTTCTCTGATGGCAAATTCTGCTTGCACCGAGTTTTCGTATGTATGTACCGGGAACAGTTCTGCAAAAAAACCATACACCATTAGCAAAGACAGATATATATAGTGATGAACCATCTATTTTGCGAAACAAATATGTGTGGCTTTGAGAACTAACTAACCTCCTTCAGAGTACCCGGATGTACTACATACATCATACTTCCAAGTCACAAATCACAGGCAAAGAGTGTTCCTACTAAGATCAAGAAGCGCTGTCAAGTGCCCTACTATTCCAACATGCATGCACGCTACTTGACCGAACAAATGATAAGACATATGCATGTACACCTGCTAGTACCAACCTTCTTCCAGTTGTATAGTACTGTAGTACATTATAATGGACGTCTCGGCTCAATTCGATACCTCTACAGATACGACAATTCAAATTACTATTACATCTCTCAAATTGTAGCAAATAAATTATATGTACAATCAATTAGCAAGTACTATCATTAGCAAAAACAGAAACATGTATGCTAGCAACCCGTGTGTCCGGTACATGTGCATCTTGTCCATCATGTGGGTGGCCTATCGTAGGATTCTGAGTTCCTCCGGCAGCAGGACACGGTTGAAAACCATGGGCGCATGATCTTTCTCGTTACTGGCAATAAAATCTGCCAGACTGCCGTTGTCCACTTCAGTTAGAACCCAATTTCTGAAAATAAGAAACTTTGCTAGGTGCATATATTTTAAAGCATGACCATTAATAATAATACCTCTCTGTATTATCCTCCAAGTGGGCTGTTGCACCAGTACTTGTTCATTCACAATATTCGGGTAGAAACTTAGACAATAAAACATTGCAAATCAGAAGGAATATTTCAAGGCAAACTCCGTATCAATAAAACAAACAGAATATAAAAAGATCATGAGATCTGGAATCATAAAAGTAGCAAAGGAAAAAAGAAGAAATATGAACAACACAGGAAATTTCGCTGGATGGTACTCGTTCATCCCTGCTGAAAATGAAGACATGGGAACTTAGAGCTTCATGGAGAAATTGCTGATCATGAGGTTGTAGATCAGTGAGCACAACCATCAGTTCATCTACAAAAAGGACACTGTCCTGCAACAAAAACTACTGGGAAAAAAATCACATCAAAAGGAGAGGAGGACAACGTCTGAACTTTAATTAAAGATGCAGCAAAGAGAGAGGAGCGTATCTTCTGTACCTACTGAGGAGGTGCTCATGCAAATATATAGAAGCAGTTCATATGTAAAAAAAATGCAAACTGTTAGGGAATTATGCAACTTGATATTATTAGGAGGCCAAAGCCATCGTATATACATGTACAAAGAATGCCAAGAGACTAGAATACAAAAGGCCAAAGGCCATCCTCAATATAACTCTAACACCCCCCCCCCCCAAACTCATGGTGGATCCACAACACTAAGTTTGGAGAGGTGAAATCCATGCCGCGCTCTAGTCTGGGCCTTCGTGAAGAAGTCTGCTAGTTGTAACTCGGAAGGCACATGCTGAAGGCCAATAACATGATCCTGCACAGCAGCGCGCACAAAGAAAGCATCAACACCAATATGCTTGGTAAGCTCATGCTTCACCGGGTCCCGCGCAATACTGATAGCACCTGTACTGTCTGACAAGAGGGTGGTAGGTGTAGTAACAGAAATGCCAAAATCCTCCAGTAACCACCGTAACCAAGTCACCTCTGTCGTCAGAAGAGCCATAGCTCTCAACTCGGCCTCTGCACTCGGACGAGAAACTGCAGTGTGTTTCTTCATCTTTCAGGCAATGAGAGAACCATCAAGAAAAACACAGTAAGCAGAAAGTGAACGGCGGTCCGAAGGATCACTAGCCCATGTAGCATCTAAATAGGCCCGAAGCTGTAACGAGCTGGAACGGGGGAAAAAGAGACGACGAGAGATTGTGCCACGAAGATATCGTAGAACACGAAGAAGGTGACTATAGTGAACTGAAGTGGGAGCAGAAACAAACTGACTCAGAATATGGACAGGATAGGAGATATCCGGGCGTGTGACAGCAAGATAGACAAGACTCCCAACAAGATGACGATAACGCGTCGGATCAGACAAGGGCTCACCATCAGAAGCACAAAGGTTAAGATTGAGCGTCATAGGAGTCTCAACAGTGCGCTCATCACTAAGAGCCGCACGAGTAAGAAGATCCTGCATATACTTTTCTTGTGAAATAAAAAAGCCATCGGAGGTGGATGAAACCTCAATCCCAAGAAAATAACGAAGAGGACCAAGATCAGACATAAGAAACTGCTCACTGAGGCGGGCCTTGAGAAAGGCAATGTACTCAGAATCGTCGCCAGTGATGATCATGTCATCAACATATAGAAGAAGAAGAGTCCTACCACGAGCAGAAAGATGGACAAACAATGTGTTGGGTTTCGTAGTAATTTCAAAAAAATTCCTACGCACACGCAAGATCATGGTGATGCATAGCAACGAGAGGGGGAGAGTGTGATCTACGTACCCTTGTAGATCAACAACGGAAGCGTTAACTTAGTTGATGTAGTCGTACGTCTCCACAGCCCGACCGATCAAGCACCGAAACTACGACACCTCCGAGTTCTAGCACACGTTCAGCTCGATGACGATCCCCGGACTCCGATCCAGCAAAGTGTCGGGGAAGAGTTCCGTCAGCACGACGGCGTGGTGACGATCTTGATGTTCTACTGTCGCAGGGCTTCGCCTAAGCACCGCTACAATATTATCGAGGACTATGGTGGAAGGGGGCACCGCACACGGCTAAGAATATGATCACGTGGATCAACTTGTGTGTCAAGGGGTGCCCCCTGCCCCCGTATATAAAGGATCAAGGGGAGGAGGCCGGTCGGCCTCTATGGCGCGCCAAGGAGGAGTCCTCCTCCTAGTAGGAGTAGGACTCCTACTAGGAGGGGGAAAGACGTGGGGAGGGAGAAGGAAAGGGGGGCGCCGCCCCCCCTCTCCTAGTCCAATTCGGACCAGGGGGAGGAGGCGCGCGGCCCACCTTTGGCTGCCCCTCTCTCTCTCCACTAAGGCCCATATGGCCCATTACTTCTCCCGGGGGGGGGGGGGGTTCCGGTAACCCTCCGGCTCTCCGGTTTTCTCCGAAATCACCCAGAACACTTCCGGTGTCCGAATATAGCCGTCCAATATATCAATCTTTATGTCTCGACCATTTCGAGACACCTCGTCGTGTTCATGATCACATCCGGGACTCCGAACTAGCTTCGGTACATCAAAACTCATAAACTCATAATATAATTGTCATCGAAACCTTAAGCATGCAGACCCTACGGGTTCGAGAACAATGTAGACATGACCGAGACACGCCTCCGGTCAATAACCAATAGCGGAACCTGGATGCTCATATTGGCTCCTACATATTCTACGAAGATCTTTATCGGTCAGACCGCATAACAACATACGTTGTTCCCTTTGTCATCGGTATGTTACTTGCCCGAGATTCGATCGTTGGTATCTCAATACCTAGTTCAATCTCGTTACCGACAAGTCTCTTTACTCGTTTCATAATACATCATCTCACAACTAACTCATTAGTTGCAATGCTTGCAAGGCTTATGTGATGTGCATTACCGAGAGGGCCCAGAGATACCTCTCCGACAATCGGAGTGACAAATCCTAATCTCGAAATACGCCAACCCAACATGTACCTTTGGAGACACCTGTAGAGCTCCTTTATAATCACCCAGTTACGTTGTGACGTTTGGTAGCACACAAAGTGTTCCACCGGTAAACTGGAGTTGCATAATCTCATAGTCATAGGAACATGTATAAGTCATGAAGAAAGCAATAGCAACATACGAAACGATCGAGTGCTAAGCTAACGGAATGGGTCAAGTCAATCACATCATTCTCCTAATGATGTGATCCCGTTAATCAAATAACAACTCTTTGTCTATGGTGAGGAAACATAACCATCTTTGATTAACGAGCTAGTCAAGTAGAGGCATACTAGTGCTCTGTTTGTCTATGTATTCACACATGTATTATGTTTCCGGTTAATACAATTCTAGCATGAATAATAAACATTTATCATGAAATAAGGAAATAAATAATAACTTTATTATTGCCTCTAGGGCATATTTCCTTCAGTCTCCCACTTGCACTAGAGTCAATAATCTAGTTCACATCGCCATGTGATCTAACATCAATAGTTCACATCTTTATGTGGTTAACACCCATAGTTCACATAGATATGTGACCAACACCCAAAGGGTTTACTAGAGTCAGTAATCTAGTTCACATTGCTATGTGATTAACACCCAAAGAGTACTAAGGTGTGATCATGTTTTGCCTGTGAGAGAAGTTTAGTCAACGGGTCTGCCGTATTCAGATCCGTAAGTATTTTGCAATTTTCTATGTCTACAATGCTCTGCACAGAGCTACTTTAGCTAATTGCTCCCACTTTCAATATGTATCCAGATGAAGACTAAGAGTCATCCGGATTAGTGCCAAAACTTGTATCGACGTAACCCTTTTACGACGAACCTTTTGTCACCTCCATAATCGAGAAACATATCCTTATTCCACTAAGGATAATTTTGACCGCTGTCCAGTGATCTACTTCTAGATCACTATTGTACTCCCTTGACAAAATTAGTGTAGGGTATACAATAGGTCTGGTACACAGCATGTCATACTTTATAGAACCTATGGCCAAGGCATAGGGAATGACTTTCATTCTCATTCTATTTTCTGCCGTGGTCGGGCTTTGAGTCTTACTCAATTTCACACCTTGTAACACAGGCAAGAATTCTTTCTTTCACTGTTCCATTTTGAACTACTTCAAAATCTTGTCAAGGTATGTACTCATTGAAAAAAAAACTTATCAAGCGTCTTGATCTATCTCTATAGATCTTGATGCTCAATATTTAAGTAGCTACACCGAGGTTTTCTTTGAAAAAATCCTTTCAAACACTCCTTTATGCCTTGCAGAATAATTCCACATTATTCCGATCAACAATATGTCATACACATACACTTATCAGAAATGTTGTAGTGCTCCCACTCACTTTCTTGTAAATGCATGCTTCACCGCAAGTCTGTATAAAACTATATGCTTTGATCAACTTATCAAAGCGTATATTCCAACTCCGAGATGCTTGCACCAGTCCATAGATGGATCGCTGGAGCTTGCATATTTTGTTAGCACCTTTAGGATTGACAAAACCTTCTGGTTGCATCATATACAACTCTTCTTTAAATCCATTAAGGAATGTAGTTTTGTTTATCCATTTGCCAGATTTCATAAAAATGCGGCAATTGCTAACATGATTTGGACAGACTTAAGCATCGCTACGAGTGAGAAAATTTCATCGTAGTCAACACCTTGAACTTTGTCAAAAACCTTTTTCGACAAGTCTAGCTTTGTAGATAGTAACACTACTATCAGAGTCCGTCTTCCTCTTGAAGATCCATTTATTTTCTATGGCTTGCCGATCATCGGGCAAATCCATTAAAGTCCATACTTTGTTCTCATACATGGATCATATCAAAGATTTCATGGCCTCAAACCATTTCGCGGAATCTGGGCTCATCATCGCTTCCTCATAGTTCGCAAGTTCATCATGGTCTAGTAACATGACTTCCAGAACAGGATTACCGTACCACTCTGGTGTGGATCTCACTCTGGTTTACCTACGAGATTCGATAGTGACTTGATCTGAAGTTACATGATCATCATCATTAGCTTCCTCACTAATTGGCGTAGTAGTCACAAGAACAGATTTCTGTGATGAACTACTTTCCAATAAGGGAGAAGGTACAATTACCTTATCAAGTTTTCTACTTTCCTCCCGCTCACTTCTTTCGAGAGAAACTCCTTCTCTAGAAAGGATCCATTCTTAGCAACGAATGTCTTGCCTTCGGATCTGTGATAGAAGGTGTACCCAACAGTCTCCTTTGGGTATCCTATGAAGACATATTTCTCCGATTTGGGTTTGAGCTTATCAGGATGAAACTTTTTCACATAAGCATCACAACCCAAAACTTTAAGAAACGACAACTTTGGTTTCTTGCCAAACCATAATTTAGATTGTGTCGTCTCAACGGATTTAGATGGTGCCCTTTTAACGTGAATGCAACTGTCTCTAATGCATAACCCCAAAACAATAGTGGTAGATCGGTAAGGGACATCATAGATTGCACTATATCCAATAAAGTACGGTTATGACGATTGGACACACCATTATGCTGTGGTGTTCCAGGTGGCATGAGTTTGTGAAACTATTCCACAATGTTTTAATTGAAGACCAAACTCGTAACTCAAATATTTGTCTCCGCGATCAGATCGTACAAACCTTTTCTTTTCTTGTCACGATGATTTTCCACTTCACCCTGAAATCATTTGAACTTTTCAAATGTTTCAGACTTATGTTTCATCAAGTAGATATACTCATATTTTTTCAAATCATCTGTGAAGATCAGAAAATAATGATACCTGTCGTGAGCCTCAATATTCATCGGACCACACACATCAGTATGTATGATTTCCAACAAATCTGTTGCTCGCTCCATTGTTCCGAAGAACGGAGTCTTGGTCATCTTGCCCATGAGGCATGGTTCGCAAGCATCAACTGATTCATAATCAAGTGATTCCAAAAGCCCATTAGTATGGAGTTTCTTCATGCGCTTTACACCAATATGACCTAAACGGCAGTGCCACAAATAAGTTGCACTATCATTATTAAATTTGCATCTTTTGGTTTCAATATTATGATTATGTGTATCACTACGATCTAGATCCAATGAACTATTTTCATTGGGTGTGTAACCATATGAGGTTTTATTCATGTAAATAGAACAACAATTTATTCTCTTACTTAAATGAATAACCGTATTACAATAAACATGATCAAATCATATTTATGCTCAACGCAAACACCAAATAACACTTATTTAGGTTCAACATTAATCCCGAAATTATAGGGAGTGTGCGATGATGATCATATCAATCTTGGAACCACTTCCAATACACATCGTCACTTCACCCTTAACTAGTCTCTGTTTATTCTGCAACTCCCGTTTCGAGTTACTAATCTTAGCAACTGAACTAGTATCAAATACTGAGGGGTTGCTATAAACACTAGTAAAGTACACATCAATAATATGTATATCAAATATACTTATGTTCACTTTGCCATCCTTCTTATCCGCCAATCACTTGGGGTAGTTCCGCTTCCAGTGACCAGTCCCTTTGCAGTAGAAGCACTTAGTCTCAGGCTTAGGACCAGACTTGGGCTTCTTCACTTGAGCAGCAACTTGCTTGTTGTTCTTCTTGAAGTTCCCTTTTTTTTCTTTTGCCCTTTTCTTGAAACTAGTGATCTTGTCAACCATCAACACTTGATGCTTTTTCTTGATTTCTACCTTCATCGATTTCATCATGAAGAGCTTGGGAATCATTTTCGTCATCCCTTGCATACTATAGTTCATCACGAAGTTCTACTAACTTGGTGATGGTGACTAGAGAATTCTGTCAATCACTATCTTATCTGGAAGATTAACTCCCACTTGATTCAAGCGATTGTAGTACCCAGACAATCTGAGCACATGCTCACTAGTTGAGCGATTCTCCTCCATCTTTTAGCTATAGAACTTGTTGGAGACTTCATATCTCTCAACTCGGGTATTTGCTTGAAATATTAACTTCAACTCCTGGAACATCTCATATGGTCCATGACATTCAAAACGTCTTTGAAGTCCCGATTCTAAGCCATTAAGCATGGTGCACTAAACTATCAAGTAGTCATCATATTGAGCTAGCCAAACGTTCATAACGTCTGCATCTGCTCCTGCAATAGGTCTGTCACCTAGCGGTGCATCAAGGACATAATTCTTCTGTGCAGCAATGAGGATAAACCTCAGATCACGGATCCAATCCGCATCATTGCTACTAACATCTTTCAACACAATTTTCTCTAGGAACATATCAAAATAAACACAGGGAAGCAACAACGCGAGCTATTGATCTACAACATAATTTGCAAAATACTACCAGGACTAAGTTCATGATAAATTTAAGTTCAATTAATCATATTACTTCAGAACTCCCACTTAGATAGACATCCCTTTAATCCTCTAAGTGATTACGTGATCCAAATCAACTAAACCATGTCCGATCATCACGTGAGATGGAGTAGTTTCGTTGGTGAACATCGCTAGGTTGATCATATCTACTATATGATTCACGCTCGACCTTTCGGTCTCCGTGTTCCGAGGCCATATATGTATATGCTTGGCTCGTCAAGTATAACCTGAGTATTCCGCGTGTGTAACTGTTTTGCACCCGTTGTATTTGAACGTAGAGCCTATCACACCCGATCATCACGTGGTGTCTCAACACGAAGAACTTTCGCAACGGTGCATACTCAGGGAGAACACTTCTTGATAATTAGTGAGAGATCATCTTATAATGCTACCATCAATCAAAGCAAGATAAGATGCATAAAAGATAAACATCACATGCAATCAATATAAGTGATATGATATGGCCATCATCATCTTGTGCTTGTGATCTCCATCCTCGAAGCACCGTTGTGATCACCATCGTCACCGGCGTGACACCTTGATCTCCATCGTAGCATCGTTGTTGTCTCGCCAATCTCATGCTTCCACGACTATCGCTACCGCTTAGTGATAAAGTAAAGCATTACAGCGTGATTGCATTGCATACAATAAAGCGACAACCATATGGCTCCAGCCAGTTGCCGATAACTTGGTTACAAAACATGATCATCTCATACAATAAAATTTAGCATCATGTCTTGACCATATCACATCATAACATGCCCTGCAAAAACAAGTTAGACGTCCTCTACTTTGTTGTTGCAAGTTTTACGTGGCTGCTACGGGCTTAAGCAAGAACCAATCTTAGCTACGCATCAAAACCACAACGATAGTTTGTCAAGTTGGTGTTGTTTTAACCTTCGCAAGGACCGGGCGTAGCCACACTCGGTTCAACTAAAGTTGGAAAAACTGTCACCCGCTAGCCACCTTTGTGCAAAGCACGTCGGGAGAACCGGTCTCGCGTAAGCGTAAGCGTAATGTCGGTCTGGGCCGCTTCGTCCAACAATACCGCCGAACCAAAGTATGACATGCTGGTAAGCAGTATGACTTATATCGCCCACAACTCACTTGTGTTCTACTCGTGCATATAACATCAACACATAAAACCTAGGCTCGGATGCCATTGTTGGGTTTCGTAGTAATTTCAAAAAATTTCCTACACACACGCAAGATCATGGTGATGCATAGCAACGAGAGAGGGAGAGTGTGATCTACGTACCCTTGTAGATCGACAACGGAAGCGTTAACTTAGTTGATGTAGTCGTACGTCTCCACGGCCCGACCGATCAAGCACCGAAACTACGGCACCTCCGAGTTCTAGCACACGTTCAGCTCGATGACGATCCCCGGACTCCGATCCAGCAAAGTGTCGGGGAAGAGTTCCATCAGCACGACGGCGTGGTGATGATCTTGATGTTCTACTGTCGCAGGGCTTCGCCTAAGCACCGCTACAATATTATCGAGGACTATGGTGGAAGGGGGCACCGCACACGGCTAAGAATATGATCACGTGGATCAACTTGTGTGTCAAGGGGTGCTCCCTGCCCCCGTATATAAAGGATCAAGGGGAGGAGGCCGGTCGGCCTCTATGGCGCGCCAAGGAGGAGTCCTCCTCCTAGTAGGAGTAGGACTCCTACTAGGAGGGGGAAAGAAGTGAGGAGGGAGAAGGAAAGGGGGGCGCCGCCCCCCCCCCCTCCTCTCCTAGTCCAATTCGGACAAGGGGGGGAGGAGGCGCGTGGCCCACCTTTGGCTGCCCCTCTCTCTATCCACTAAGGCCCATATGGCCCATTACTTCTCCCGGGGGGGGGGGGGGGGTTCCGGTAACCCTCCGGCTCTCCGGTTTTCTCCGAAATCACCCGGAACACTTCCGGTGTCCGAATATAGCCGTCCAATATATCAATATTTATGTCTCGACCATTTCGAGACTCCTCATCATGTCCGTGATCACATCCGGGACTCCGAACTAGCTTCGGTACATCAAAACTCATAAACTCATAATATAACTGTCATCGAAACCTTAAGCGTGCGGACCCTACGGGTTCGAGAACAATGTAGACATGACCGAGACACGTCTCCGGTCAATAACCAATAGCGGAACCTGGATGCTTATATTGGCTCCTACATATTCTACGAAGATCTTTATCGGTCAGACCGCATAACAACATACGTTGTTCCCTTTGTCATCGGTATGTTACTTGCCCGAGATTCGATCGTCGGTATCTCAATACCTAGTTCAATCTCGTTACCGGCAAGTCTCTTTACTTGTTTCGTAATACATCATCTCGCAACTAACTCATTAGTTGCAATGCTTGCAAGGCTTATGTGATGTGCATTACCGAGAGGGCCCAGAGATACCTCTCCGACAATCGGAGTGACAAATCCTAATCTCGAAATACGCCAACCCAACATGTACCTTTGGAGACACCTGTAGAGCTCCTTTATAATCACCCAGTTACGTTGTGGAGTTTGGTAGCACACAAAGTGTTCCTCCGGTAAACGGGAGTTGCATAATCTCATAGTCATAGGAACATGTATAAGTCATGAAGAAAGCAATAGCAACACACTAAACGATTGAGTGCTAAGCTAACGGAATGGGTCAAGTCAATCACATCATTCTCCTAATGATGTGATCCCGTTAATCAAATAACAACTCTTTGTCTATGGTTAGGAAACATAACCATCTTTGATTAACGAGCTAGTCAAGTAGAGGCATACTAGTGACACTCTGTTTGTCTATGTATTCACACATGTATTATGTTTCCGGTTAATGCAATTCTAGCATGAATAATAAACATTTATCATGAAATAAGGAAATAAATAATAACTTTATTATTGCCTCTAGGGCATATTTCCTTCACAATGCTGGATCATGAGCACTGGGCAAAAAACCAGCGGCAGTCACCATAGAGGCAAAGCGCTCAAACCAGGCACGGGGGGCTTTCTTAAGGCCATAAAGAAAGTGACGAAGACGACAAACCATGCCATCAGGAACAGAATACCCAGGTGGTGGCTGCATATAAACCTCCTCGCGCAACTCACCATTTAGAAAGGCATTCTTCACATCAAGCTGAGACACGGACCAATGGTGAACAGAGGCCACAACGAGATGTGTACGGACAGTGGTCATATGGGCCACGGGAGCAAAAGTCTCATCGTAATCACGACCATGCTCTTGCTGAAAGCCACGAGCCACGAGACGAGCTTTATAACGCTCAAGAGAACCATCAGAGCGAGTCTTTATCTTATAGACCCACTTACAAGTGATGGGACGAACACCGGGAGGAAGAGAAACCAGATCCCACGTGCCGGTGCGCTCAAGGGCAGCAATCTCCTCTGCCATCGCAAACTGCCATTTAGGATGCAAAATAGCATCTCGATAAGAAGTCGGCTCAAGAACAGTCGAAAGACCATAGCGAGAAGGAGAATATCGGTCAGGGGGCGGACAAGGCCGAGAATGAAGACCATAAGTCGGTTGAGAGGAGGAAGACGACACACCAGTAGTGGGCACATCAGTAGACTCATCCACAATACATGGACGGCGAGTATAATGAAAAGGAAAGGAGGGAAGAGGTGGAACCACTGGAGATGGAGACTGGGAATGTATCGATGAAGGTGATGAAGGGAAAGGTATTGGTGATGAAGGTGTAGAAGGTGAAGATATCGATGATGAAGGTGGCGAGTCATGTGATGAGGGAGGAGAAGAAACCGTAGGAGAGGACGACATCGAATCTGCAACAGCGGGACGAGGAGTAGGAATAATGGGCACAGATGGAGGTGTATCTGGAAACGTAAGAAAAGAGATATCCTCTGTGGAAAAGGCTGAGGAGGATGGGCGCGGGTAGAAGGGACGAGACTCATCAAAGGTCACATCCCAAGAAATACGCATCCGATGACCGATGGGATCCCAACACCGATAGCCCTTATGCCCATTACTGTATCCGAGAAAGACACACTCAACAGACTGAGCGGCCAGTTTGGTGCGTTCACGAGGAGCAAGCAATACATAGCAAACACACCCAAACAAGCGAAGCACCGAATAATCAGGAGAACGACCAGAAAGACGTTCAAGAGGAATTCCGCCCTGTAGGGCAGCAGATGGCTGAATGTTAATGAGATACATGGAAGTAGTAACAGCCTCAGCCCAGAAGTGAGGCAGAAGAGAGGCAGCGATCATCATCGCGTGTGCCGTCTCAAGAAGGTGACGATGCTTGCGCTCAGCCACACCATTCTGAGCATGAGCACCAGGGCAAGAGAACTGAGGAAGAGTACCTTGCTCATCAAGGAATCCTCGTAGCGCATGGGAGATATACTCACCAGCTGAATCTGCGCGAAAGACACGAATAGGAGTGGAAAACTGGGTTTGAACCATGGCAACAAATTTTTTGTATATAGATAAGACCTCACTACGAGAAGACATGAAATAGATCCAGGTGTACCGCGAAAAATCGTCTATAAAGATAATATAGTAGCGGTGACCCCCTTTGGAAGCAAAGGGAGCCGGACCCCAAACATCAGAGTGAATGAGGTCAAAAGGGCGCTCGGACATCGACTCACTGTGAGGATACGGTAGTTGAATCTGCTTACCAAGCCTACAACCCAGACAATCCAGCAAAGCATTACCGGACACAGACCCCAGAACACCGCGCTGAACCAAAGATGAGAGACGAGAACCACATAAATGGCCAAGACGATGATGCCACTGCTGAAAAGAGCTAGTAGATGCAGCAACAGGGGCTACGGAACTGGCAGCGGTGGCAGCGGAAGGAAGACATAGCCAGTCAAGCTCCCGGAGACCATTAGAGCGTCGAGGGCCAGCACCAAGTAGAGCGCCCGTGTGACGATCCTGGACGGAATACGAATCAAAGTCGAGGATGACCCTACAACTAGAGTCAACAATCTGACCACCAGATATGAGTTGCATGGTAAGTCGAGGAACATGAGTGACAGAGGGAACATTAAATGAAGAAGTGGTAAGAGTGCCTCGACTAGCTACAGGGAGGGGAGTGCCATCAGCTGTAAGAACACGAACAGGAGACTCAACAGGTTGAACGGAAGTCAAAGTGGAAGAATCATATGTCATATGAAAAGATGCTCCGGTATCAAGAATCCATGGGGATGTACCTGAATGAGTAGAAGGTGGTTTCTCAATGCCAGAAGAGTCAGTCACGGAACCTGTAGAACTTGTCGGTGAAGAATCCCAAGTAGCAAGCAGAGATTTCAGCTGCGCAATCTCACACGAAGACAAGGATACGGCGGAAGAGGTCGAGGTAGAAACACCAGCCGATAATAAGCAGTCTCCACCACCCGTAGAATCCGCATGTAGAGTCAGTCGAGAGTGGCGAGTCGACGTAGAGCCATATGTGGGAGCCACTTGGGGAGTCGACATAGAGCGATCACCACCGCGCGCGGAAGCCGCAAGAGGAGTCGATGTAGAGCAACCAACAACACCGGTGGAAGTCGCAAAAAGTGTCGAAGTAGAGCGACAACCACCATCTCCAAGCGGGCGAGCACCAAGCACCGAGGAAAGGTGCATGTGCGAGATAGGATCAATGTACGGAACACCGTCAAAAATCACCGGACAACGAGGAGAGACTGTGCCCGATGACAACATATTGTTTTTTTACTCTGTCTCTTTTTTTCTCTCTCTCTTTCTCTTTTTCTTTTACTCACGTGCTAAGGAACTGTGCGGGTCAACTCTCGATGGGATCGAGCGACCGAGAAGCGGACATGCTCGGGGCGACCAACACCAGACAATAGCCACGGCAGAATATGCCTCGAACGGCTAGGAATCGGCCGGCGGGGCGGCGGCGGCCAGACGAGGGCCACGGCCAGGAGGAGGCGGCGGCCGGTGGAGCAGTCGTGGCCGGAGGACGAGGGAGCCGATGAATCGAGGGCGGGGCCAGACAGGCAGCTGGCGGCGACAGGCGGACGGGGCCGGCCTGGGAGCGCCCGCCCGTGAAGAGCAGCGGGACCTGCGAGAGCTGGCCTTCGGCGGCAGAGGCCCGACCAGGGAGAGCCAAAGGCCGGCGCGCGGCGGACGGACCTCAAGCGGCAGTCAGAGACGAGGCGGCGGCGGCCCGAACCAAATCCCGGCGGAGGGCGGTAGTGGAAGCCGGCAACGGCCAAATGAAGTCAGTGGCGGACGTCCCGGTCTGGGATGCAGCGGGCTGCAGGAAGCACGGTCGGAGCCGACGAGGAACGGCGGCTCGGGTGGAATCTGGGACCTCCTTTGTCCAGATCGAGACCGATCTCGCACAGACAGAACCTGGGAACGATGGACAGGCAAAGTAGAGGAGCGGCAGCAGAGGAAACTGCACGCGTGAGAGGCAACAGCCAAGCGGAGGCAGGAGACGATTTGGAGCAGCGCAGCTGGGAAAGGATGATCACAGCGGTGCGATTGGATCGAGCACGAGTTGCAGTGTGCGAAAAAAGAACCAAAGCTCTAATATCATGTTAGGGAATTATGCAACTTGATATTACTAGGAGGCCAAAGCCATCATATATACATGTACAAAGAATGCCAAGAGATTAGAATACAAAAGGCCAAAGGCCATCCTCAGTATAACTCTAACACAAACCTCTAACCTATGCATACTATTTCATACCAGTCAGATCTAAACCTAATTAATTCAGAGTATAATTTTCAAATTTACAATGGAATTACAAAGAAAATGTGGCAACATGTGAACCCAAAACCTGCATTATTGCTTCTGGCTTCATATAATGCCTTATTCCATAGAAAGGTATGTTCTAAAGAACAAAAAAAATTGACTTCACCACGCATACAAAATGAACATAGAAAGATATATATAATAAAAGTTGCCCAAAAGAAAACTTAAACTTATATCCAAAACCGAGAAGACATGAGTATCACACGAACCTCCAAATCCACATCTAGAAATGTGTCTAAATCCACAACAGCATTTCTTCCACTAAGATCTAAAAGCAACCTAAAAGTAATCTTGGCTTATCTAATATGAAAATAGTGAAACTGCATCTGGGGGATAAGCAGTCCCTTACACCTGATAACCATCCTCTTCACTTTTTCTGATGAAACCTTCTGTTTTTAGCTGAACATCAAGGGATGAGATATTTATATAACCATCTTGTTCACTTTGTCTGCTATAAAAGCAACAGGTTATAGTTGATCATTAGCTTTAGTTCTTGTCGACATATTAACAAACATATAGCGATCATGAAATAACCACATCAAGAATATTATACGTACACAGCGATCTTACCAGTCACGACAGAAATCCCCTCCCGCGCCGCTCCCGCGCGGCGACCGGGAGGGCAAACCCCAGCGCCACCAAGCGAGCTCTCCCTTCCCCTGCCCTCTCCTCGCCGCCGCCAGGCTGCGCCGCCGGGCAAAGCCCGGTCGGCGTCAGCGGCGGCGGGGCATCTCCTCCCCATGTGCGGTGTCGGCAGGCGCGGGCGTCTGCATCGAGCGGTGGCGGCACGCTGGCGGCGGGGCGTGACGGCGCGATGGTGGGCGGCGCGGGGGCGAGCGGCGCGGCCTGCTGCTCCCGCTGGCGCCTGGCCGAGGCGTGGAGGCTGCGCGCGGCCGCCGGGCTGGCTCGGTCTGGCTCGGCCAGATCTGGCCACCTAGGCTGCGCGGGCACCGCCGGGGCTGCCGTCGGCGGGTGGTCCGGTGCTGGTACGCTGGGGCGGCGGCCCCAGGCTGAGGCGGATTCGCTCTCTTCTCCCCGGAGCGGAGGCGCGTCGTGGTGGCTGGTTGGGAGTTGCGGCGGATGTGCGGCGGCGTCCCGGCGGAGGCGCTGATGTCCCTGGCCGTGAGGGCGGCGGGGATGTGGCGGGTGGAGGCAGGCGCTGGTCTCCCTCGACCAGGGGCTGCGGTGGACGCGCCTACTAGGCGGCGTGGTGGTCTGCAGATGGTGGCGCGGCGGCATTCGGTTCCCCTCTCCACGGTGATGGCCCAAGGTGGCAACTTTGCCTCCCACTTCCAGTTTGTTGAGCTCCGTGGATGATGGGCGTGGCCAAGGAGAAATTTGGCGCGGCTACGACTGCGGGCAACGGCGACGCTCGTGGGCGCCGTCTCCTCCCTGGAGGCGTTGTCATGGCCATGCCCATCCGCTCTACTGACACCGGAGGAAACTCTAGGCTCGGTTCACCGGGCCAGGCAGCGGCGGCGTATCGGCGCTGTCCCCTTCTTGGAGGCGCTGCCTAGGTGCTTGGGGTGTCGTCCGGGGACGTGGCTGGTGGGTTGCCTCGCTTGCCTCGGCGGTGTGGCTTGGGGTGCAGGGTTGTCATGTGCGGGATGTTGCTGTGGACATGAGCATCCGGGGCGCTATGTACTCCATCATCGACGCCTCATCGGCGACGTCTTCTTCGAGTCAGACTAGCTCCCGCTGTCCACTGGCCGATCTTCTAGGCACCATCGGTGGAGAGTGCGTTGACCTAGTTTGGTTAGGTGATTTGTCGTGCTATGAGGTGTTTGATACCGGGGGACGCGGCCTGTGTGCTCTGTGTCCGTACTTTTCGCCATTGTTTGGCTTGAGTTTGGGCAAGGGTGTTAGTTGCCGATGTTGTCATGGTGGTTGTGGGTGTTAACCTCTCGGGGTGGCACATTGCCGAAAGGCGTTGTATCAGCCGTCTTGGTTCTTCTTCTATGAATATATGATACACATGCTTGTGCGTATTCGAGAAAAAAAAGAATATTATACGTGTGTATTTCTATCAACGTTTCTCTGCATTAAGTTTGACATATCACAGACATTTTATTATAACAAAAAAACCAGATTTCAAATTGATACACCAATTCAGCAAAAGAGAAGCTGTTGCTAAATGAGAGAGAGAGAGCTAGAGAGAGAACAGGAGCCACCGCTGTGTGTACGGTGAGGGGAGAGATGGAGTTGCTGCAGCCATGGAGATAGATAAAAGTAGAGCAGCAACGGCAGGAGCTCCAATTTTTAGTACACGTAACTGGGAGAGAGGGATAGTGCAGAAGCGCCGCGTGCAAGAGCAATGGCCGTGCGTGTCCGTCGACAACAATCGTGGGCGGGAACGCAGGTGAATGGGGGCCGATGCTAATTGGTAGCAGAGGAGCCCAGCGCTTGTTCCTGTGGTGGCGATTGGTAACTTACAGGCCGTTGAGAGCATCTCCAGCCGTTTGGCCTCTCAGGGCGCCTAAATAGAGTGGCCTGAGGGCGTGCCGGTGTTAGTTTGGCCCCTGGGGGCGACCTAGCTCCCAGTTACGCCCCCAAGCGCCGGCCCAAGGATGCGGGAAATTTAAACTTGGTCGTTCCCGCTCTCAAAAGACGTCACAAATCCGGCGATCGGACGTAGTCTGGCGTTACAAAAAACAAGCATGCCGCAAGTTCGCGTGCGCAATGATTCACTCGGCGAGATCGGCTCCAGGCGTTGGCGGAGTCGGCGTGCGCGGGCTCGGCGGTGTCGGAGCTACTTCGGTGCTGGGCTGTGTCGACGCGGCTTCGGCACTGCTGGGCGGCGATGTAGAGGCGTCGTTCGGGCTTGGCGTCCGTGTGGTCGTGGGCGCGGGAGCTTGCGTCGTCGGCGTTGCCATCTGCATCTGGTTCAGGATGAGGCCGCGCTCCACCATGTACCACGCCTTGAGCTGCTCGTCGTTGCTCTGGAGCATGTCCGCCTCGCCCATCAAAAAAGCCATGTCGGTGTTCCTCTTCTTCGCGGCGACGTTCGTCCGGAGCAGGTCGAGCTTGATGGCGCTGTTCTTCATCAGCGACGACCACCGCGCCTCGGTCTTCTTTTCACGTAGGACGGCCCGGGCCTGGGCGTCGGCGAGGCAATGCTCGATGGACTCCTGCACTCGCGCGGTTGTCGCATCGGTGTTTTTCCCCTTCTTTGCCAATTTGTGGCTGTCCGGCCGCCCCTCTGACGCGCCCGGAGTCGTCGCGTCCGGCTTGTAGGTCTCCTTGGCCTTGTCGAGGGCACGTCGGATTTCCGCCCACTTCTCGCACTTGTCAATGCGCTTGTAGACGTGGAGGTGTTTGAAGTCGGCGTCTTGGTTGTCACGCCGATACATGGTGAACATACGCAGCAGCTGCGCGGAGGAACAAACAGTTGGCGGGCGGCGGGCGTGGACGACGAAGAGATGCGGGCGAACGGCGTGCGTACCTGATCCTCAACGCTGGCGCCGCTCTCCGGGCGAGCCGCGACCTCCTCGACGATTCCATGCCATTTGTTGCAGGCCAACTGGATACGCCCCCAATGGTTCGCCATCGCCTTGAAGCCGCGCTGCATGTAGACGCCTTTGAAGTACGGGTCGACGAGCTTCTGCTCGTCGAACTCGGCCTTGATGTGGTCCCAGTACGTCTCCAAGCTCTGGTTCGCGCCGGTGGTCGGATCGAGGCAGACAACTTTCCATGCTTCGGCGAGGTATTCTTCCTCCTTGGATGTTCACTTGATGCGCGGTTCGCCTGACCTAGCCGCCTGCTTCTTCTTCTGGCGCCCCTTCGCCGGAACAGGAGCCGGCTCCTCCTCCTCCTCCTTGTCCTCCTCCTCCTCGTCCTCTTCCTCGGGTTCCTGCGCTTCGTGCGTGTCCTCGCCGTAGACGTAGCCGAGCTCGGTCTCCATATCGCCGCTGAGATCCACTACCTCGTCCTGGGTGGCGAACCCGGGAGACGCGGCGGCCGCGGTCGATCCTGTCGCGATGATGTCGTCCATGTCGGCTCCTGTGTCGTCGGTGTCGCCGAGGTGCGAGAAGGGCAACGGTCCACGCGGAGATGGGGCGTCGGCGTGGACGCGTAGGCGGCGGGCGGCGAGTAGTTGTATGGAGGGTACTGCACGCCGACGAAGGCGGGCGAGGGTGTGCGCGTCGCGGGGTGGCCATGGGTGAAGGTCACATTTGGGTTGAAGCCACCGTGCGCGTCGCCGTCGGCGTAGCCGGGCGACGACGAACCCCATGGAGATCCGACGCCTTGCTGTCCCCAGGGCGCGTACTGGGCGTGGCTGACGACGGGTGGATTCATCATCCCCGCCTGGTCGACCGATGAGGAAGACGCCGCCGTGCGCGCCGCGTTGTCGCGGGCCTTCTTGGCAATGGCCCTGTTCCGCCGGTCGGCGGTGACTGCGTCGCGCCGCTGAACTTCCACCCTCCACTCGGCGTTCGACAGGCCCAGTGGTTTCGATGGCGGCGCCCTCGGCTTCCTCTGCTTCGGCTGGGTCACGGTGCCATTCGCGTACTTCTTCGGCTGCATGGCGGCGACTGGAAGACGAGCGGGAGGGGGTTTGACGGGAGAAAGGGAGGGAATGGCGGGAGGAAGGCGAGCGAGCGGGAAAGATGCAAGGGAAAAGCGTCAAGAAACGGCGGGAAAAGGCCTTCGGGTCGCCGACAGGGCGGACCCACGCGCCTTTTTCGCTTGTGCCGGCTCCCCAAGCGCCCCAGGGCGCCGGGTTCGGCCTGAGTCCGCCGGCATCAGTTTTGTCCAGACTGGCGAAAAACGGGCTTATGGGAATGCGACTGGGCCGTTTTTTTTATGCCGGCGCGGCAAAATCGCTTGGAAAGGACTTGTTGGGGGCGCGGCTGAAGATGCCCTGAGGGAGGCGGCACCCAGGTGTTCGTGGGCAGTAGCGCACGCACAAAAGAAGGAGCGGCGATGCATGCGGCATGGGTGGCGCGCGCGGGGAGACCAGGTGGCGGTGTGGCGACGATAGCGCGAAGCAGGTCCCAGCGCCGGCCTTTCTCGATGGAGGAGCGAGAACGGCGCAGCCGCCTCCTCCATGGAGGCTGCCGCTCCTTTGCCGTAGATGCCCCACAGCCCACAGCGGCCCTCGCATCACTCCAGATCGAGCAACACGACACAGTTACGACGGCGGTGGCAACTTCGGTAGGGACGGCGATGCAGTTCCTTTCTCGGAGAGCATCAGAGGCGGCTCGACGCAGCTCCTCCCCGGTACTGTCCCTGGGAAGAAGACCCGAGGCAATAATCTGGCAAGGAAGGCGACCTATTTATAACCCCACACCGTAGCACGGTACGTACGTATGCAGGGCAAAAGCGGTAGCAGTAAGCGGTGGGATTTCTAGAGCGAGGCACGATAGGACTCTGGAATAAACGGCACCGATCAGAGACACCAACAGCGGCAAGAACAGAAGAAAGCGACGCATCGATCGGGCAACAGCGGCCGGGAGACAAACGCATGGCCAATTCAAATACATGAAAGCATCAAATTCCAACGCGACAGTGACGCAAAGTAAGTACTCCCTTCGGTCTTTTTTAATTCGCATATAAAATTTGACTGAAATCAAGCTTTGTAAAGTTTGACCAACTTTATATAAAAAAGTATCAACATTTACAATCTAAAATCAATATCAATAGATGTGTCATGACTTAAAGTTTTGATATTGTATAACTTTAGCACGTTAGATGTTGATATTTTTTGATATAAATACGATCAAATTTTATAAAGTTTGACTTCAAAAAATTCTAATATACAGAGTAAAAAGGACCGGAGGGAGTACGCAAAATTACCAAACAAATCAACCTACCCCACATGCAGTACAAAAACGCTAAACCAACCAAATCGATAGCCACACCCGTTCAAAAAATTTCAATCAAAAACTTGTATCCACAACGCCTTTCTACCCCGCCGTGAACCAAATTAATATCACGCGGCACGTACGCTATTCACCACGGATCACTTTCATATAAGTGGTCTGTTCTCAAAGAAAAACCTTGGCTGGAATAGATGCTTGGGTATACTTCACTACAGGATTTAGGGGATCGGCTAGATCCCGGTCACTAGGAGCCAATCCAAATCCAATAAACGAGCTAGCTCCGTATCAGTTGCAAACTAGTGATGGTACTTTAGAATGCATTTTAGAGCTTTGATTTCCTTTTTCTTTCTGCCACTGACTTTCATCGATGTGATTTCATGATGAAACATTGCTAGTACTCTAACATTCACTAAACTTTGCAAAAAAGAAAAAATCAGATTTTTTTTTTGAAATTATCTTCTACTCCCTCCTTTTCGAATTACTTGTATGTATGGATGTATCGAGATGTATTTTAATTCTAAATACATTCATTTTTGAGACGAGTAATTTGAAACGGAGGGAATATGTTTTATTATACTATTCATGCCAAAAGCATTTGAGCTCGAGGTGAGAAAGATACTTCCGCTATAGAACCGGCTTTACAACGACAGAGAAAAACGGCATGGCAAGACGTACCCCTGCTTCTAGTACAGCTTTTTTTTTTGTATGTGGAGCCCAATCTTCTCTTGATGTTGGACGAGGCTTCAGTGATCACCGTTACACCACAACCCAAAGCAAGAGACATGGTACGATCACGTAATACGCAACGGCGGCGACCGGAGTCGGTGGCACGAGCACCGAAGAAGCAGACTCGTTGTAGTAGGGAAGGTAGCCGATCGGAGGCGCTTGGTAGTACGGCTGCTGAGGCGTGTTTTGGCCGCCGCAGCAAACGGGCGTCACCGGCGGGCACGGCGCCTGCATGCCCGGGGAGGGCGGCGTCGTCGACGGCGGCGACGGCGGAGGGCCGCCGTAGATCGGTAGCGGCTGCGGCGGTGGCTGGCACCCGGCGCCGTTGCATAGGCCTTGAGCCGTGGTGGCGTTGCCGCCTGCAGTAGCGTTGCCGCCTGCAGTGTCGCCGGCCTCAGATGCTGCTGCTGCTGCCGCAGCTGCACTTGCCAGCAGCAAGGCATGCAGCAAGAGAAGCGTCATAGTGTTGGATGTTGCCGTAGCTGTTGTTGGATATTCTTGGCGTCCGTGTGTTGCGGTGGAGGGTCATATAACCGGTTCGGGTGTAGAGGTAGGGTTGCATGCACCGTGACACATGGAGAGCCATGTGTTGCAGGCTGAGACGCCCTACGCTAGCTTATGGAGATGGAGACACTGGCCGCTCTGTCTCTTCACTCAAGCTCAGCTTCATAACTGGATATACACGACGAGTGCGTACGTAGCAGCTGTTTCCAGCAAGATTCAAGGGAAGAAAACAAAAGTAGTTTCCAGTTCTATTTTATCGATTCAACGTGTGTGCATACTGGGGCTACACCACGACTATCTTCAGCTACGTCAGCCACCTTGTCATAGTGCAATCGCAGTTGCGGTGCCTAGCTACCGTACTTTTCCAACGAAAAGCATGAGATTCTCCACACAAGAAACACAAGTTTAGCTCATCCAACACAAGAAATGCGATGTGTTGGATGTGCTAAACTCGTGTTTTTTGTGCCAAACACAAAAACAGCTTTACAAATAACTGTTCAAATCCAACACTGTCCTAAGATCTCCGGTTCAGTACTTCAGTTTCAACACAAGAGCATATCAACAGTTATTTGTAAAGTTGTTTTTTTTCTAATACTCCCGAAAATCACATGAGTGATCACCCTGAGCTTTCCAGATAATTGAAGAATAAATCACATGCCATTTTTTGTTGTTGCCAAAAATCAGCAACGAGCACTCTGGCAGCAAGTACATAAGTCGGACCAGACCGATAAAAAAACGACTGCCGCAGGGAACCAACAGGACGGGAAAAGCAAAGCAGAACCTGCAACTTTCCTGAGTACCCCAAATATTGCGGGCATAGAGAGTTAACTGACGCCTCAAGAATTCTCAGTGTTTAGCCTCCTACTTGGTGAAACACCAAATCTTGCATCATAATGTGATCTGGTGAGATCGTACGGTCAAGCAATAAGTTTTACAGCTTCTGTTCCAGTCCCGCAAAAAAAAAAAAAAACAGCTTCTGTTCCAGAGACAAGTGTGTCTTCTACAAATGGTATGGTCTTCCATACTTTTAATCCTACTGCCGCTGGACTACTTTCAGGACCTGAAACATTAAAACCATTAACCTACGCATCAAAGGCGCCTTCTCACCCATGCCACGCAGATTTTACTGTCGCTCAATTAACACCTCCTCAAGGTAAACTCTCGATGAAAAAGATCTCTGGTTTCCTTCCCCACACACGCGACCCTCTCTCTCCCTCTTTCCTTTCCTCTCCTCCAACGCCCAGCTCCTTTCCTGCTGCTCCGCCGCGCCGCCTCTTTCTCCGCCAAATACACCGCGTGCCGCCGCCCGTGCTCGTGCCCTTTTCATCTCCCGTCCCGAGCTCCACCTCCTCCAGCTTCACATCCCCGATTTCAGGGGCGATTTGGATCTCGGGAGCACACGGGAGGGAGGCGAGGTGCTTGTTGCTGGGAGAGGGGCGATGAGGAGTCTCGGCCCTAGGATCCTTCCCTCTCGTGGGGCTAGGCATCCTGTCCGCGCCGCGACGCCGCCGGCATGGAGGCCCTGGCTCGGGCAGCCGCCGCAGTGTCGGGTGGGCCGGCGAGGTCTCTGGGGTCCGTGCAGCGGGCGTGACCTCTCCCGGCTCCCCACCCTCGTCCGCGACGACGAGGACCAAGATGCATTTACGGTGTTGTCTGGTGCGTCGTCAGGTTTGGTTGGTCTGAGGCGAGGTATGCTCCTGAGGCTGATGGATGGATTGATGTGTGCACGCTTGTATGCATGTACATATGGATATCAGGGTGCTTTCCTACTTATGTGATGTTTCTTGGGTTCAATGCAGCTTGCCCTTTTGTTGAGATTTCTTAGTTCAGTAAGCAAACTTCATTTTGGCTCTGCACCACGATTTCTAAAAGTTAAGGAAATCACTTGCTTGACTGGTTCAGTACAGCTTGCTACTTTTTTTTAGATTTGTTAGTTCAGTTAGTAAACTTCAGTTTGGGTTTGCACCACAATTTCTAATTTCAATGAAGGTTTGAGTTTGTTTTATCCATTTATGCGGCTTCATCTACAGTGAGTTTCAAGATATATTTGACGTGGGCTGCTTCATAGCATCATTGAGAGGAGAATTGAATGCGGAAAGAGTTGACTCCATTCTGCCGGTCGGTTGATATTACCATAATCAACTTTGCTTGCATCTCTGAATTATACGCACAGCCAGATAAGGATTGTCGGTGTTTATTTTGGAGAAGATGGATTCAAAAGATACCAATCAGATAATGATTTATCTTTCCATGTACATATTGTTGTATGGGATTCTTTCTACGCATAATATATACTGCTTTTGGGTTTCTTACTCAGTATCTATAAACCACTCGGAAATATAGGAGTACCTTTGAGTGAACAAATGGTCATTTTAAATGTTAAACTGCTGCATACTGTGATGTGAAGATCAAGATCTTACTTGTCATTCATGCACTGAATTTAGAAACTGGAAAGTCAAAAAAAGGAAATTAATGCTATTGACCTCAGTTAGACCATTTTGCTGAAGATTCGAAGAATCTAAACTAGCTGTCACGGATGGAAGCTCTTCCTCTTTGGTGGTGGACAGGAGGAGCACGGGTGCCCGGGACGACGTCAACGACGAGCCAGAGGAGACACAGTGGATTCATTGTCTGCTTCTGCTGCTGCTCGTGTGGACTCTGCACCATCCTGGCCTTGAACTACCCCATCTTATATACACAACATTCAGGTACAACCTCCTTTTCGGTAAAAAATGAGGGGCGATGATGATGACTCTGGCTGAAATAAGCATGTCTTGAGCAATCAAGACTGCTGTGGCCTGTGGGTACTAAATTAGAGCCCACTCTTACCTCTCTTGCAGTCTGTTCAACTCATCAGTAATGTTGGAGGTTCTGCGCCTCGGATGGTCATTTTGGCGAGTGATAACCAGGGCATTCGTTTACATTGCGATGGGTATGTTACGCAGCAAGAGATGTGAGTGTTGGGCTTGAAGATCAAAGACAAAACTGAGCCCTCTTTTGCTATGCTATAGATACACAAATTTTCCTTATCTATTAATAATAGACAAATTTGCCTTATCTATTATACAAATACATTGTATAATAGACATACAATGTTCTTCTTTCTTCTGTATTCCTCTATTGTGTTGATGTGAGTGAAGATCCGTCTGGACTTGTGATTTATGTCTTTTTTTGGTGATGAACACAACCACCCATAGCTTACTTGAATTGATTCATGGTCGCGCTGGACATTCCCCATGACGCTGCCGGCGCTGATGCCACGGCTTGCGCTTCTCACCCAGCCAAGTTGAGCTGGTACCGGCTACTGCTAGCGGCAGTACCACAAGTAATGGCATCGGTGCGTTTCTTTTTGTTCTAGGAGCGGTTGGATCTGTACATTTTACTGGCTTAGGTAGGTCCACATGCCTTAGCAAGATTCTGCTCATGCGATGCGAGTTGAGCGGTTGGACTGATTTCCTTGATGTACTTGCGACCAAATCTGAAAGTGGCGCTTGCGTTGTGATTTGTGTAGCACGCATTTTACTTAGTAGTACTTTCAGTTATGAAAGTTATTTGCGGTATCATATGAAAGGTCGGCTTTGCTTGGTCCCGGTTTTGTCGTGCGCAGAGCTTTATTAGTATTCCTTGTCAGTCTGCGTCGTCAAGCAGACCAGGTAATGTCTTCCAACACAGCAGGATCTTGCAAAGTTAGCATTGAATTTGTTTGCGTTAAGACATGTTTTCCCCCTACAAATTCAGTTTTTCAACATGGTTGCCTCCTCTCTCTGTCCATGGTTACTGAGGCAAGTAGAATTGTTCTTCATTTTCCAACTAAAGTGAAAAGTTCCACGAGCAATTGCTATTATAAGCCACCCAATTTCAAATTCAAATGATTCTCACTCGATTCAGATTATTTTACCACAAAAGCAACTTGGCTGCAAGTCAGACATTTGATGATTCACTTTCTGGCTCTGAAATAATTATCGCTGGATAAATTTCTAAATTAAGTATGCATTGTTTCACCGTGACAAGCATGCTGGTATACATTTGCTAGGTGTCTTATGTTGCTCGTACACTCACAATGTCGTGCCAAAAGGGAAGTTATTTTCATCTGTGTCTGCTGAAGCATAGACTAATACCCCACCGTTCGTACTAAAGACTGGAATTGATCTATGTTTTTTATATATATAACAGATATGAACCAGTTAATTTTTTGAGCAACCATATGAACCAGTTAATGAATCTTCTCTTTATAATTGTTGTCAAATAAGTAAGTTTTGCTTTATATGAGAATACAGTGTCAGTCTCATGTTGTAGATGTTCATGGCCTTTCTTTTTTTCTCTTTGTAGAGTTTTGATGCTATTTCTACTCACTTTGAGACAACTCTGATAGGTGTTATTGACACTTTTGGCAAAGATGATGACATTTCTTCAACTTTATGTATGCATGAGTGAGCCTACTCTTTTCTGTTCAAGTACTTCATATTTTCCCTTAGTTTTTTGTTGTGAGGTGAAGGTGAGTAAAGTTGGAAGCTACCCTATGAATAAAGGAGGATCCACCAGCAGGTCAATTAACTCCTCATTCTGCAATTCGTGCCTGATCTTAGCAGAAGTAAATCTTTGTGATATTAGCGACCATTTCCGTATTTAAAGACTAATCAATGCCCAACCACCATCCACGGGTAAAATGTGGCATGATTTACGAAGGGCAATTTGTCAAAAATGTTTGGATATGTGGGAGCGTTGTGCCCATTCGCAGAAACATTTTGAACACTCCATAGTTGGTTTTATAGATCAAAGTATTTGCAATTTTGAAATTATGTGGGGTGTAGGGAACCTGAATCCCTTAATTGGTTGGCTGTTTTTTTGTTTGCAAGAAGGCGAAGCAAATTTTCAGAGATTCAAGCATGCTACTATACATGCGAGTAAGTGTTACCTATCCCTGTGATGTCTGTGCTTGTCCATGTTAATGATCTTTCCATTTAGTTTGTGCTTGCGTATACTACATACCATGGTGTATTCAAAGGACAATGTCTGGATTTTTGGTACTCCCTCCGTTCATTTTTGTAAGTCGTTTTAGACAATTCAAAATAGGCTGTTTTGAACATTGTCTGAAATGTCTTCAAGGTCTTATAAAAGTGAACAGAGGGAGTAGAAGAATTTTCAATTTTAATCCATCATGGGCATTGGAGAGGGCAGGCCTGGCGCAGTGGTGAAGTCCTCCCCACTTGTGCCAAGAGGTCCTGGGTTCGAACCAGCCTCTCTGCATTGCACTTTGCAGGGGTAAGACTAGGTTCCTATAATCCCTCCCCAGACCCCACCTTGTGTGGGAGCTTCTATGCACTGGGTCTGTCCTTTTTAATCCATCATGGGCATTGGGCAGGACTTGGAATCAAGTAGAGAGGTGATAGAAGAAATTTGTTCAAATCATGATTATTAACATTCTCGTATACAATTTTTAGTATGCGGGACATTTCAACCGACTGTAATTTAAAATAGATAGTTTGTGTCCTACAGCGAAGTAACTTTTAGATTGATGTATTAGTACTTAGAATTGTATTTGCTTCATTGCAGTGCTTGGTTTGAGGAGCTTCACAAGCAGAGAATTGCTGAACTGAAAAGGCAGGCGGCTCGGCACCGCCGACTCCCCACCGGCCATCGGGCATGGGCACCATCCTGATGCTTCTGTTCTGCGGCTATTCTTTGGGGGTAAGGTATGGAGCCAAGCTGATTGTAGAGAAGGGATACATTGGTGCCCAGGTCATGAATGTCGTCTTTGCGTTCGTTACCCACTATGTAACTTAGTGATCTCCACACCTTCCTGATAAGAAATTCAGTTGCAACAATCTCAGTCTCATGATTAACAATTAGTCTGATCAGGAACACAACCTTCAAAAGTTTGCCGGGCGCCCTCGCCCTGGCCATCCGGCACCACCACGAGCTCTTCCTCGAGAGCATCCGTGCACTTCGCCTGCAACTCCTGGGTGCAGACCACCGGGGAGCTGCCCGGCAACTCCAAGAGCATCTTCTATAGCTACAAGGCAGGTCTACTTTTTTACTTCAGGTTCATGGAGACATGTACTTGTGAAAAATTGTTAGCATTGCAGGTTATGGTCTTGACTTTGTGCCCTACTGCAGGACATGTTGCCATTCGTTTTAACATACTATATTATGATTCAAATAATGTTACATTTGTGGTACTGTGAATTGAGGAATTGAATTACACAGAAGAGAAAACACTTTCTCATACATTCACTTGAATTACAAACCTGTTCGGTTTATTCTCGTAGGTCTTTTTGTCAGTTCATTCTATCTGTTCGTAAGTGTTTGATAGCTCATGTACTTCATCCCATTTGTACAGTATATTCTGCCTTACCACTTCAGCTTGGTAACTTGTGCAGCGATGCTATTATGTGGGATCAAAAGACTGGACGATCCAGAGGGTCCGGTTTTGTTTCTTTTAGGAATCAACAGGTAGTGTTACCATGGCACCTTAAAACATTAGTCTGGACTCATAACAAAGGTTGAGTTTATTTGAACTATTATATTCATCATCTTCCTTTGTTATTTATTGACAGAATGCACAAACTGCCATAAATGAATTGATGGTGCACTCCCTGTTGCTTATTGCTAGCAATGTCTAATTCTGGAGTTAACAAATAAGCTTCATTGCAACCGCCAAATCCCCCCCTCCTGTGTTTTTAGGTTCGTAACAGTTGAGTGATCTTAATGTGAGGTGGATGTTCTTCTCTGATGTACATGAATGGGACTTTCTGGTTTGGCAATGAATAATTTGTTGGGTCTCTTGATAAGAATATATGAATATGATTTAAAAGAGCCATGACAAAGATTTTCTAGGAGCTGCTGTTTTTGTTGCTATCGGTAGAGTTGCGTTATATTTTTAATCACTGTTGCTTCTCTGTGTTGTCAGCATGTTAACAATTACGGCAACATGATTAGTGCGCACAATAACGTCTCAAGAGGCGCCACCAGGTGGCGCCCCAGTCACTAGTATACATCAATAGTAATGGAGTGATTGAAAGAAACAAAAGAACCAAACTCTTTGTCCCCAGGCCGGCAATACAAACCTTGACATCTTGAGTCATTCTCCATACAAACTGCCATGTAATGAGAACTATTTAGCTCCGCGAGTGCAAGTAGCCAATTCACAGCCCCGCGCCGCCTAGCTCTGGCGACTCGGGGGCGAAAACCTAGCGCCGCCACCACCCCTCCCCCTCGCCCCTTCCCGTCTCGTCGCCGCCAGAGGCTTCCGCCGGCAAAGCTCGCGCTGGACCCAGGGACGGCGGCGGCGGGGCGTCTCTCTCTTTAAGGAGGCAGGGCTCGGCGACGCGAGGCCCTCTGCCGGCGGCGCACGCGGTCGGCGGCGGTCTCATCCGGCGCGGGATGCCTCAGGGTGGTGGATGCAAGGCGGTGACAGGCGGCTGTGCAGCGGCGGCGTGGCGGCCGGTGGACCTAGTGACCTGGATCTGGATCCAGCGAGCCGGTCAGGCGTGGCGCCGGCCTGCAGGTGGCGAAGGGCAGAGTTGTTGGGCGGCGTGGTGTGCGCGCACGAGCTGCGTGGTCGTGCGGGGGTGCAGTCTTGCCGGTCTGGGATGCTCTTGGCGCCCAGATCTGTCTTTCCTGAACTCACCCGGCCAACCGGCGTTCGTGGCCACGACCAGGGGGTCGGCGGTGGATGCCGTCGATAGAGCTTGACTGCGGTGGTGGTGGCGTGTGGTTGGCGGCAAGGGCTTGAATGCAGGTGGCAGCCGACAACGACCCGACTCCGGCTGTGCAGGTGCTCGAGGTGAGCTTCTGTGTCAACGGAGCCTCATGCTAGTCCTAGTGGGGACGCTCGCCGTGGGCTGGTAGGAGGGCGGGGAGGTCTCGGGCTGCTGGGCACATCGGCCAGCTTCAACGGAGATGACGGGGACGGGATGCTTCAGGCGAAAGCCTATGTCGATCTTGTCGGCAACGATGGCGGCGACGCCTTCGGGCGCCGTTTTCCCTTCTTGAAGGCGTCATTGGGAAGCTATGGTACCCTCTTAATCGTGTGCCCCAGGCGAAAGCCTGAGATCCATCTCTGGATCGGACGACGATGGCGTCTCGATGTCGTTTCTCTCCCTTGGGGGCGTTGTTTTTGGGGGCCACGAATCCGCGGTTGGCAGCTTGATGTCTGGATTAGAGTGTTTGTTGGGTTGTTGGTGTGCAGGGTGGTGGCGGTGGAAGTGATCTGTGGCGGCGACCAATCCCTTGGTCACCTCGGTGCTGATGGTAGACCTACCTCTTGGGGGCTCGTGGCGACGATGAGGTCTCGGTGTTCGGTGCCCTTCGACGGCGTCCGAGGCTTTGTTGCCTGGCATAGTGCTTTGGTTCTCTCTATTTTTGATGGTGGCCGTGGTGTTGGCCTAGAGGAGGTGCAGGGCCTGTCTCGGTGGAACATTGCCCTTCGGCACGGTCCGTGGCTCTCTTTGCCGCGTTGTGGCTAGGCAATGGGATGCCCTTCGACGGTGGTTGCGACTTCCTAGCTCTTCAAGGTGCAGAGTGATCGCGGGGCAGCTGGCAACTTCTTCTCTACGTCTTCTCGATGACGGATCTTCTTTCGATTGATTCAACAAAGTTTGCTTCCGCTCTTCTCGGTCCAGCTAGTAGTGTTGGACTGTTGGGTGCTAAGTTCTTGGTGTTGGCTGCTTGTTGTAGTTCTTTTCTGGTTCTTCTGTTCTTTCTTGTGCCTTCTTATGTGTGTTGGTTGCTTTCTGTTGTACCTGATGTCTTGTATCCTTCTCTTATATATAATGAAAATGGTTCAGGCCGGCGTAAGCCCGCCGTAGCGCCGTCAAAAAAAAAGTAGTCAATTCACAGACAGATGATCACACCCAGAGTTGGAATCATTACATACTTTCGATGCCTGGAAAATCCGACGAGAGTCAAGGCAGATCGATAAAAATGATTTAGTGTTGGTTGCAATAACATAACGCGCCTGACTTCGCTGATGTCCTATGATGCATATCCCTAACGAAATAAATAAATAGGACGGTGTTACCATGCAAAAGCCAAAAAAACAGGGTAGGCATCTACTTTTGATTCCGTGTGCCGGCAATGGTTTAATTGTGTTGGTGTGATTGCACAGCACATGGTGGACCTCACACATGCAGTATTGATTTCTGTTCTCTACTTATTTTGCTTTCTTATACGGAGGTTTGCCCCGTTGTTTTTCTAATTGATGAAATACTGATTTCTGTTATAAAATATGTGACACATGTGAAATTTGAGAATTTCTTGTGAGTCTTGCATGAAACCCCGAAATACATGTGAAACACATCCCAAAAATGGTAAATAAAAGGTCAAACAACTATGAGTCTTCTCAAATTTATTGGCTTGGTTCAGATCCATGTAAAATGCATTGAATTGTTTAGTGAAACTTAGTTTGGATTACGGCAAAACCTGATTAATCTACTGCAAAACATGTGTTGAAATTTTGCAAAACATAAGCTATTCAATATTTTGGAACATGCTGGAGCCCGTGCAGTGAGAAAAAAGAAGGCTGAAATGATATGTGAGAGTGAGTGGCAGGGCATATTACATCTCAACCATTGACAGAGATGACCAAAATAGAGGGTGAGATGCTATCCCGGTTGTTTTCAGAAGTAAGAACCAGCAGTACACCATCCCATAGCAGCATTTTTTCCTATGAAATTCACTTATCATGACATCTGACCGTTGGGCCAAGATGCAGGTGTCACAAAATGTCAAGTGAATTTTTGTTCACACATAGATCTGAAGCTCCCTGACACATGTATTATATGTCAAAAAAACAAAGAAGGGGAAAGGTAAAAGCTACATACCTTAGAAACCCGAATTCCCTTGCTTGTTTTCAAGTTGATTGTAAACTCATTGAGTGGAGCACCTGACAAACCCAATCCGAGAGCCTTTACATATGCTTCCTATAAATTTAGAAATCAATGATGCTTCCATGTAAGCAATTTATTTTGCAACATCGTATCAGTAACCAGAATTATGAATATTTAATTCAAATAGGGCAATATTTGGTGCATAACATTCCTTTTTCCTCAAATGGACCATTCATAAGATGCCCACCTGTGTGTACTTCAATTTGATTTATTCAATATAGTTATATGTGGAGTTAGCAAGTTAGCATCTAAAAAGGGTTTGCACTAGATACATATACCAAACCTGCATTTCTGTAGCAAAGAACAACGAAGTCAGCTACAATGTTTAATCTTTGAAGTGGTATCTTACACTACATGATAGGGCAGTTGATATGTTCTAGCCTTGTAGTAAAAAATACCATAACTTCTCAATGTTCTAAGGAATGTATAGCACAATGAAGAGGTTGCATAGGAAAGGGCCATATAGTAGCGGGCCAAAGAGAGACTCGTTAACTTTAAGAGTCCATAGTTTGAAGAATTCCTTTTCCTGAGCATACGAATCAGAAATATCAGTGAGATAATCAGCTTCTAAAGGGGTGAAAAAACGACGAGCAAGAGATAAAATACTCTTGGTTGTCTTCCGCTTCTTCTCTTCAATATCAATGCCAATCTGAAAAGGTACATAAAACAACAATATCAACTGAATAACTTCCACAGCAACAGAAACATGGCCATATCTTTCTCACTTTTGGCTGTCACAGGGACAAAGAACATACATTAGCATCCATGGCAATGCCACAGGCAATCAAAGAAGTAGTGTGTGAAATGTTGAAATGCAAGGGCAGATCCACAATATCATCAGATGGCCACAATATTTGATCAGACATGGAAAGCAACCAAAGGCAGTTGTTACAAGGCTTTAAATTGCAGAAAAAGGAACCATTGAAGCCTAACCTCTTACCTCAGGTTTGCGAAAATTGTTGTACTTAAACTCAAACGACCTCGAATCAATTTTACAATCTGTATCCAGTCTAATTTAAACAGATTAGCTATAAGCAATAGCATATCAGTATTCCTCTTATGCTATCAGCAACAACAGACAAAACAAGCACATATTCTAATTGTTGACAAGATAAAATGCTGACAAACTCAAACATGGAGCAGCGTGACAAGCTTCCATGTTATCACAAGTCAAAGGGCAGATGGTTTCATTCTCCATTTTTATGACTCTTTATGGGAACTGCACATGCATCAGAAAGTGATTGGACACCTAATAGGTCCTAAAGTGTTACTTGAGAAAGAAAAAGTCATCCGTGGATGCAAGAGGTCAAAAGTTACATTGATCTTGAATCATATGTTCTCCATATATTAAGACAGATGAATGCTCGAATGGTCTCCTACAATGCAAAGGCAGGGCTCCTGCTGTTCATGCCAAAAAAATGCATGAATGGAAGCCATGCACCTATATACAGGAAAAAGTTCAAAGGGAATAACTCATGGACTCATTGCATCCAAAGCAATAAATTGCATAAAACAGCTGAATCCCCAGAAATATTAAAGTATTTTTGTTACAACAATACTGATTTTCCCCCATAATGACAGTATATAGACTGAGAAAAGTGTTTTTTTATAGAGTCACCACCACTCAAGGAGAGGATCCTATTTGTTGTTATTGTTAAATCTAAGCGATGCACACTTGTGAATCAAACATCAGCAAACAATTTCCCTAACTCCTATTGACAAGAATATAGACAACACTATCTCTTGAATGATAGAAATAGGAATGAAACTTCAATTAAATGTGACAGACAATGCAAAAGGAAGTTGGTGGTTACATACATCTTGAGAGGGTGGTGCGCTTCAATGCACATGACAACATAGCATGTTTCCGCAACGTTGTTTCCTTTATAGAGTCAGCATACTCTCTTTCAGCAGGAGAAAGGAGTTGTTTATACATCTCTAGTAGGTACTGATCATTCAGCTCACCCGGGCAAAGATACCAAACATGCACCTCTCTACAAAAGAGATAAACGCATAAACTAATGTCCTCGAAATATTCTAATGCACCAAACAACTATTACAAGAAAGAAAAATCAACCATTTGTAAATGTACAGGAGTATATTCTCATTACGTACAGGCTTTGCCCAACCCCAGAGAACACTTAACCACCAAAGCTATCATGTATCCACATGTCAATATGGGGAGATGCACATTATCAGGGGGCATAGTGGAATTAACATTTTCAAAGATAACTAAAGGAATGCACTAGAGCGGGACGACTGGTAATGCTGCCAAATCATGGATGATGTCATGACGACGCAAGAATCACTGTAGCCACGTGTAATCATATGGAGCAGGCTGCGTCACACTTTGGGACTGTACAGTGAACATTTGTGCCATATAATTAATTCAGGCAAAATAAAACCTGACACTCCCTCATAATTCCTGGCCAAAAGTCCTTCAGTGAATGCCCAACAACAGCACAAATGAAATCCGCAAACTACGGCCCTAGCAAACAATTGCTGTTCCTCAAAACAAAAAGCAAACAATCGTCTCATCCTCTAACAGTTGGTTCAATTTTTATTTGTTCAATGTTCATGTACTATCCTGTCTGTCATGCCCATAAGAAATTAAGGACTGTACAAATTTGACATTTAGTGAACAAGGTGGGCTAAGGAATACCAGCTAAGAAGCTAGCAACATCTTAGCATCCTCTTAACATTGACTAGCATAATGTACCCCCTATATTCAAATACACCTAATGGAAAATGCCATCGCCGTACACATATGCTGGGTATCAATGTATCATGTACTGTATATAGCAACATAGCCATACTCAGGCTCCCAAAAACTACAACCTGCAAGATACAAAGAAAGGAAGGGAGGGAGAGAAGGGTGTACCTTCTGGACTGCAGAGGAGGCGCGGGCGGGAGGGGCGCGAAGAGGCGGCTGCCGGGAATCCCCAGCGTCCTCGGAGGAGGCGGGGGCGGTGCATGCTGCTTGGCCTCTGCCGCTCGGTTTGGCTTGTAGCGGAGGCATCGGCGGGTTGATGGCTCGATGGCGGTGCAGATTACAGACAAGGGGCGTCGGGGAGAAGCGGATCGGCGGCGGCGCAGCTCGAGAGGTAGGGTGCGTGGGAAATTCACAATGACTAAACTAGTAATCCAATGTAATTTATTACGGAAACACTAACGCCCACACGTGTGGCACTACTGCAACTCGCCCACAAGCCTGCATCACTGTCCATTTAAATTTGTACGAATCTTGACACGGCGAGACAGTTTTTATGTACCACGTAGGACAAGGCTGGTGTGTGGTGTGTTCTCAGTTCACCCGCACGTCGTTTCTCCCTCGGACGACATCGGTTGCGAGTCGGGGCGTGCAGTGGAATTGCCGTCGCTCCCGCACGCCGCGCACGACTTCTGTTCGCGTCTCCCACGACTGGCCATTTTCCTCCTCAGCAGTGCTGCGCTTTCTCCCCATCCCCTTCATTACTCCCCAACCCACCCTCTACAGCAGTTCCATTCGATTGGAGGAGAAGTCGAGAGAAGGAGGCAGCGACGGCGGAAGAGTCGACGGCATTCGCGGCCGTTGCTGGTGTTCACTGGACCGGAGCGTCGTCGCCGGAGCAGCCACAACGAGAAGGTGAGGCTATCGAAGCTTCTGTACTGGTGCAATATGTCTCCCTTCCTCCTTGGTCACATTCCTCTTAAGCCCTCTCAAGATTCAGGCGGATTTGCGGCGCTCTAGTGTCCCCGTCGGCGGGGGAGTTGCTTGTGTGCCATTTAGGGCGGCATTGCGCAGTTCCGTCATCGGTGGTAGTCAAGCCGGTGAGGCTCGCCCGGTAGGCAACCACCTCTCTATGTACGAGAGATTAGATGCCTGCAATTCTATGTGTGAGCGATTTCTAGTGTGTTTTTGTTAGTTCTGATTGTCTCGAAGGCTGTGATCATCACTGTTTTAGGGCGATGTTGTAGTTGAATTGAGGGTCTGATAGTTGTGTATGAACCCTAGATCTAGTTAGGTGCATTTCTGTGACACCCCAATAGTTAAGCTACAATAAAACTCTGTTAATGATGCCAGGTCATCATAATTAAAATTTTGGCTAAACCTCACTTGTTTCAAACCGACCTCAAATTCAAATTCAAATACAAGTCAAGTTATTAATCCTTCAAACATTAAAATAAAAAATGTAGGCTAGGTTGAAAATATTCCCTAACTAATTGTCATAAATTATCCAACATATTTTGAATTAGTGAAATGCCCCTAACCTATTTTAAAATGGAACCAAAACAACTTTTAAACATTTATAATTAAACCGATTTTCAAATGAATTCGAATAACCCTCAAACTTATTGTGGCAGTGCCAGTTATTGCAACATAATTATTGTGGCAAGCTAATCATTTTACCAAAGTCCTTTGGGTGCAAAACTAAAATATGAAACAATAGGTAAAAAACGCATTACTGTGCACTGGAGGCCTAGTGCTACAGCAACACAACCCAAGCCCACCAGAGGCCTTTCTCCCATCTCTGTACAGAGAGGAGGCAGAGCCTGTACATGTCGGGCATCCGCGCCGCCATGGCCACTATGGCCGCCGGGTTGACCATCCGACGAGCCGCCGTGTTGACCGTCCGACGAGCCCCCGAGGCGTATAAGGCCCCGCCCGATGCGTGAGACAACCCTAGGCCACTCGTTCTTCCTCCCTTGCTCGCCCCCTTCCGTTTTGTTCATTTCGGAGCTTGAGGTTGCCACACCACCATTGTCCACGCACTCTGAAGCCTTCCCTCGTCAAGCCAAGTTGTCTAGGGGCCTTCTCATCGCCGACTCCGTCATCCCCGTGCTTTCGTTCGACCGGAGCCGTGCCGTACACTCAGGATCGAGCCTGGAGCCGCCCCATCATCGCCGTCGTCCTCGTCTTCATCGGCGGTCGCCACTGATGCCCCGTCGCGGATCCATGCTCCGGCACGCCCCCAACCAATCTGAGCTCGTCGTCAACCCTCCCTTGGTGAGCAGCGCCGATTCCCCTTGTCTCCCCCCTATTAATCGCGTTGTAGCGCCGTCCCCATGTTTTGGTCGTCGTGCCCGGAGTTCTCTGAAGCCCGCGTCCTACCGCGCCGAGCCGTCGCCTGGGCGCTCCCCTGCACCCCGCACGCCTCTGTGCCCGCTTGCGTGCGCGCCCGCACCCGCTGTCGCCCACCCTTGCCCGCTGCCGCCGCGTACTGCTCTTGCCGCTGCTCCTCGCCTGCTGCAACCCGCCGCTGCCGGCGCTTCCCTGCGGCCCCCTCCCTCTCGTCGCCCGTGGCCTCCCCTGTGCACTGCTTCTGCTCTACTCCAGCCGCGCCCCTGCGCGGTCCCGCCGCAAGCGCGCCCCGCTCGCCCCCACCGTGTGCCGTCGCGGCTCTCCCGCCCGCGTTCCCTCGCCCGCTACTGCCGCCGCCTGCAGCTTGCCCCGCCATCCTTCGGCCGCCACTGCCCCGCGCCTCCAGCCGCTGCGGCCCCTCCGGCCACCGGCCTTCTCGCTACTCCGGCCGGCCGCACCGTGGCTGCAGGCGCCTTTTGCCCGCGCGAGACTGCCGGTGAGGCCCCTGGCTTCTGCCTGGGACGGCCCCCTGTTCGGTTAGTGGGGGTAACCCCTCCCTGACACTAACCCACTCCCCTAACCTCTCACTGATCCGTGGGCCCAAGGCCACTAACTTAATCTAAGGTAATAACTTAATAATTTAACTAAAAACCCGTGTTAAAATATGTGTCACTTACACTCAGGCCCCACCAATCAGTTTGACCAGTCAATAGTCAACTATTGACTGCTGACTGGGCTGCTGACTCAGCCCCTGGACCCGCTGACCAGTCAACTGCTGAGTCAGCAGTTGACTGGCCCCACTGGCAGACCCTATGGTGCACTCTGGGTGCAGTGCACCGGGTGCACCCAGCCTTTTCTGGAGATTTTCGAGATTAAAAGTAATTCCAGGACTTTTCAAAAATCATTAAAACTTTGAAAAATCATAGAAAATTAACCGTAACTCGGATGAAAAAACTTTGTACATGACAGTCGCTCAGAACGACGAGACGAATCTGGATACGCAACCCGTTCGTCCGCCACGCATCCCTAGCATAGCAGACACACAACTTTCCCCCTCCGGATCATCTGTCCGAAAATGCGAAACATCGGGAATACTTTCCCGGATGTTTTCCCCCTTCACCGGTACCACCTCGTACCGCGTTAGGGCACACCTAGTAGCTCGCTTTGTCATGTCATGCATCATCATGCATTTGTTTGCATTGTATTTATTGTTTCTTCCCCCTCTTCTCTTCGCTAGACCCCGTGACGATGCTGATGCCCCTGTGGTCGACTACGTCACCGATGACCCCTCTCTCTTGCCAGAGCAACCAGGCAAGCCCCCCTTGATCACCAGATATCGCCTACTCTTCTCTATACTGCTTGCATTAGAGTAGTGTAGCATGTTACTGCTTTCCGTTAATCCTATCCTGATGCATAGCCTGTCCTTGCTACTACTGTTGTTACCTTTACCTGCAATCCTAATGCTTAGTATAGGATGCTAGTTTATCATCAGTAGCCTACATTCTTGTCCGTCTGCCATGCTATACTATCGGGCCATGATCACTCGGGAGGTGGTCACGGGTATATACTTATACATAACATATGATACTTGTGGTGACAAAAGATGGGTCGGCTCGAGGAATACCCGCGGTTGATTCACGAATTGGGGGGCTGGAAGGTCATACTTTCCCGACAGCCCTCTGTGTGGATCTTTGTGGCGAAGCGACATGGCAGGTTGAGACCACCCAGGAGAGAGGTGGGCCTGGCCCTGGTCGGCGTTCGCGGTTATTTCAAGATAACATGTTTAACGAGATCTTGGTATTTGATCTGAGTCCGGCCACTGGCCTATACGCACTAACCATCTACGCGGGGACACTTATGGGCACTCGAGGTCGTGGTATCAGCCGAAGCCTTCGTGACGTCAGTGACTGAGCGGCGCGCGCCGGATTGGACTGGAATGCCTGCTAGGCTAGGTTTGCTTCCGGCCGCCCTCGCAATGTGCATGTGTGCAATGGGCGATGGGCCCAGACCCCTGCGCCATAGGATTTAGACCGGCGTGCTGACCTCTTTGTTGTGCCTAGGTAGGGCTACGACGTGTTGATCTTCCGAGGCCGGGCATGACCCAGGAAAGTGTGTCCGACCAAATGGGATCGAGCATGTTGGGTTATGTGGTGCACCCCTACAGGGAAGTTAATCGAATAGTCATGATCTTTGGTAACAGGACGACTTGGAGTTGTACCTTGACCTTATGACAAATAGAACCGGATACTTAATAAAACACACCCTTCCAAGTGCCAGATACAACCCGGTGGTCGCTCTCTAACAGGGCGACGAGGAGAGGATCGCCGGGTAGGTTTATGCTACACGATGCTACTTGGTGAACTTACCATCTACTCTCTTCTTCTGCTGCAAGATGGAGGTTACCAAAAGCATAGTCTTCGAAAGGACTAGCTATCCCCCCTCTTATTCCGCATTCTGCAGTTCAGTCCACATATGATACCCTTATTCCATTTGATACCAATGCATTAGTGTAGCTCCTTGCTTGCGAGTACTTTGGATGAGTACTCACGGTTTCCTTTCTCCCCCTTTTCCTCTTTCCTATACCCGTTTGCTGCGACCAGACATTGGAGCCCAGGAGCCAGACGCCACTGTCGATGACGACTACTACTACTCGGGAGGTGCCTACTACTACGTGCAGCCCGCTGACGACGACCAGGAGTAGTTTAGGAGGATCCCAGGCAGGAGGCCTGCGCCTCTTTCGATTTGTATCCCAGTTTGTACTAGCCTTCTTAAGGAAAACTTGTTTAACTTATGTCTGTACTCAGATATTGTTGCTTCCGCTGACTCGTCTATGATCGAGCTCTTTTATTCAAGCCCTCGAGGCCCTTGGCTTGTAATATGATGCTGGTATGACTTATTTTATTTGTAGAGTTGTATTGTGATATCTTCCCGTGAGTCCCTGATCTTGATCGTACACATTTGCGTGTATGATTAGTGTAAGGATAAATCGGGGGCGTCACAAGTTGGTATCAGAGCCGACTGCCTGTAGGAATCCCCCTTCCACACTCCTTGGCCAAAGTTGAGTCTAGTCGATGAAACTTGTTTTACTAACTTGGCTGTTCGTCCCATGGGCCCACGTCGCCATTGGGTGGTATTAGGATCTTTTATTCCTCATCTTTACTCTGGGACTCTAATCTCTCTTCAATTCGGGTTAAATGATTTTACTAAATCTGACTCTAGGTTCTCGTAGCTACTTCTCCCGGAGAGCCCCTTATCACAGATGACCGCCTACTGCACCAGAAGATTTTGAAGATACTCTTCGATCATTCCCGAGACCCTTGTGCCCTCCGCCTTTTCAATTCCCTATTACCGATATATCCATATGGATAACGACATACACTTGTTGTTCATACAATTACTCTGAGTTTCTCTTGTTATTACAAGATGCATCAAATTGCTCTCCGACTCTTAAGAATCCCTTGAACCACTGCCTTGTAGTTCCTTGCCGCAGAAATATCCATACGGATAATTCCTCGCACTTATCGAGTATCCACTCATTCCTAGTTGTTCTTCTGTCCCGCAAAAGACTTCGAAATACTATTTGATCTTTCGAAAATCCTCAACAGCCTATTGTTTTGGGAATTATTGCATACTTGCATTCCGGTTAATTCCTCTGGTCTAGTAATTTACTTTTAAAACCTTTGTGATTGTCATTCTGATCCTTTTGATTCAACATGTGTGTGAATGCACACAATCATCAGTTGTCCCCTGGAATTTATCATTCCAATTCAGGCGTCATTCCGGACATGAGCTGGATCTCGACCAATCAAATTGTCATCGATTGTACCCCTAAGGCTATTCAACTTATCCATCCCTAATTAGAGCATTGCTTCTGATCCCTTGTCTTGGAATTCATAATTCCTTTGCATTGGAGCTTTGAGTTAGTCAGTTGTTTCCATAAACTGATCTCCTTGCATTCCTTCTTCCTCCGGTTGAGTACCGATGCTCACATGAGACCCCTTGTGGACCACCAGATCCTTTGTTGGATTTTATCCGACAGCGTCCTTCATATTCTATAAGCTTGTGAGCCTTTCCTCGGATACATAATGCCTTTGGTAAATTGTATCCTCTGCTTTCTCCAGCATGCTCTACTATCGAGCTTGTGTTATTTATTCCTGAAATTGTGGTATATGCTCCTAAGATGCCTCGATGGGTTGAACCTATGCCTTCCATATTATGTGTGAACTCGAAAGTTTTCACGAGTCATACTCGTCTGGTATTTTGCCAGATAATTCAACACTACAACTTCTTCTATAAAGAGAAGTGAATGAAAGGTTATGCATTGGAGAAGTGGGAGTCGACCTTGAACCCTGTGTTCATGCCCATGGACACGATGTATACCTTATCATGGAAGCTTCTTTTAAAATAATTATTCCCTTGTTATAAGTTCATCTTGTATCTGTGGACGTGGTTCCGACCATGTTCTCCTTTAAATACCATTACTCGTGCAAATTTAAGCATTTGTCTTCTGCAGAGCAATACCCCAGTCCAACCTCCACTTTGGTCTGTCATCGAGTATTACCCCATGGTATCTCGAGTTATCAGGGGACATCATAACTTCGTATGGGTTCTTCATCAACTATTATTACTCACCGGATCCAATTGTTCCTAGGTTCTGGGTTGTCGTCAAGAGAACACCGAATAGTGAATCGATTCCGCACTCCGATTCAATAACCCTAAATATTTTCGTTGCTTACGAGTTGACGTGACAGCGGCCCGATCTTTCGATGAGAGTGGGGATAATTATCGATTTGGTGGATTTTGACCTTGACGACCCGGCTATACCGTACCCGACGATACGCCTCGACAATCGCTAAACCAATCTCCGATGGTTATTGACCTTGCCGTAGGCACGATCAACCTGAACAACGAGGTCCGAGTTCCTGCAAGCAACCGAAGAACCGGCAAGAACAAAGGTGAATTGCAACTGAAATTGCGGATAATAAACTGAGCACACGAACTAGATGAAAAAGTTGGGGTTCCATTGTGGATCTGACAAGGCGGTAGTCCTACACGTCTCGTAGATGCGAATTGTAGCGATGGCTAGACAATACAATAAAACCCGAGATCTAAACCTAACAGTAGCTAACTATTTATTAGAGTACGGCCGCCTGCGCGTAGACGAATCCTGGTCGGCTACGACTTGAAAGAAATCAGAATCATGAGCCGGCCCACATGTAGTTTATTTCCTTGTTTAGCTGTTGACGGTGTGGGCTACACGCGGATGTGGCCTTCTCCGGTCCAGGAAGCCTAATACTCCTTCTCCTCCTTTTGCACTTCAGCACGTATGTGGCTAGGTACCTTCTTGCATGTCAATAGTGTTGCTGCTTGTGGAATCAACGTGCAACATTTTTCATCTTCCATCTGCATGCGGCTTTTCCTCCTTATCTCTCCAACACCTTCGTTCCTGAGTACAAGTAAATCCAAACATGAGTGTAATATAATATTCTCATTAGTTAAATCATATGTACAAAGGAGCAATAGTACCTGGTCATTTATCTGTCCCGCTCGTGCTCTAGTCATAGGTCCAGATGGAATAACTGATGTCGCGGTGGGTGCAACTGTGGCAGAGATGTCCTCATCACGAGTTCAAATAATCCTTCAAGTCATTCTTAACTTGATCAGCTATATCCTTATCGTGCTGCTCTTAACTGTGTTGCCTGGTCCTTCTTCCCGGAGCACAATTTTCGATGATGAGCTAAGCATACGTCGATTTTCCTCATCATATCATTTCTCCTTAAACCACAAGCTTGGTTTCGAATTTGTGTCGTACCCGTGGTTCCAATAACCTTTCGCTTCATCATTCTTTTGACTTGATGTCATCGCCGATGGATTACATCTTCATGAAATCTCTCAACAATTGTGTCATGATTATCATCAATCTTACGAACTCTTCTAGGATATCAGTCGAAGTCATGATGAGAAATACCATCCTTGCCCCTCGATGAATTGTGTTATCATCGACAACTTTATTGCCTTCCCTCCAACACAAACTTGTTCGTGTTCTGTGTTATACCTTGAGTTCCTTGCTATCCAACATTTGTTCTTCTTTACCTTGGAGTATTACCATCTTTTATATCCAGGATGTCGTGCTTAGAACACCCGGCCGGAGGCCCTATGGTTATAGATTCCTTTTCAGCAAGGTTATCCACTCTTCCACGAGGAAATTGTAAGACTTATTCTACAAGTTATTCCTGATGGATCCTTTGTGTTTCCAAAGTCTGACCTTTGCCTGAAGACCATGTCAATGCTATCTCGAAGCATATATATGTTACTCCAATTATCAACAAGAACATTTAAAGCATAATGTTAAATGTTTCCTGCTCAATTATCCAAACACCGCTGTGTGGGTAAAGTCATGAAATTTCTCTTCTCTTACCTAAAGGGTTTTCTATGTTATATATTGTCATGGATATCATACTCTTTTTGTCCTTGGGAAGGATATACCCATGATAATTGTGTTTTAACACATTTTCCTTTCCATCATTCTGTTTAATACGAAGATCTTTCCTTTCTATTGTTTTGTTTAACCTTTCTAGTGATCTATATGATCTATGCAGTAATATTCTTCTGCTTATGTAAACACCTTGGTGTACGACCGTGTCAGTAAAACCCTATTGCTTTTGTTGATAGCATTCTGGTAACCACCGATGGACGAGAACTTTGCCTATTGGTCCGCCTCGTTCAACGAGCAGGAAAATGGTTCTCTTCGTCCCTCGCCCTTGGTACCAATGGTTGTTGCCGACATAATCGATAGTCTATCCTCTGATATGCCTTGCTTACATGATCATGCAAGACGCCATCCCCCTTCCTACTTTTAACCCACATGGTGGGCCCATAACCCACAGGTCCCAAGATCAAAACCTGACTCTCCTATACACCCTGATGCCAAAGTTATTCCTCGCGCTTGACTTTGTATGTAATTCACTGGCCACCTTCCTGGAGATCTATTCTGGTATCAGACACAATACTTATTCCCGTTGCTCTGAACCCCTTTTCACACTCCGTTTCAGGCAACGAGCGATTGCATTCCCGCTTGAAACTTCTCATGCTACCTTCATACTTTGCTCTTGATATTTTATTAAGTTCCAATTCGAGAGTTACTTCCTGCCACTTTCCATGAGCTATCTACCATATAATCAACCTTGATAGGTCCATTCTCCCGTAATAACCCTGCCTTATTCTACCGTAAGTACGATGGAGTTCCCGAAGAAAGGATGTCGACTTCATCATGATGACCTGGAGCAGAGAAATGAAGACATCAACGTAGTGGATCTACCTCTTCGAGAAGAGCAACCAAGACCGAGAAGACTCGTTAGAATGTCGTAACCAGAACCTTCACCCCTAACCGCCTCCTAAATCTTGGGACAAGATTTCTTGTAGTGGAGGAGATTTCTGTGACACCCCGATAGTTAAACTACAGTAAAACCCTGTTAATGATGCCATGTCATCATAATTAAAATTTTGGCTAAACCTCACGTGTTTCAAACCGACCTCAAATTCAAATTAAAATACAAGTCAAGTTATTAATCCTTCAAACATTAAAATAAAAAAATGTAGGCTAGGTTGAAAATATTCCCTAACTAATTGTCATGAATTATCCAACATATTTTGAATTAGTGAAATGCCCCTAACCTATTTTAAAATGGAACCAAAACAACTTGTAAACATTTATAATTAAACCAATTTTCAAATGAATTCGAATAACCCTCAAACTTATTGTGGCAGTGCCAGTTATTGCAACATAATTATTGTGGTAAGCTAATCATTTTACCAAAGTCCTTTGGGTGCAAAACTAAAATACGAAACAATAGGTAAAAAACGCATTACTGTGCACTGGAGGCCTAGTGCTACAGCAACACAACCCAAGCCCACCAGAGGCCTTTCTCCCATCTTTGTACAGAGAGGAGGCAGAGCCTGTACGTGTCGGGCATCCGCGCCGCCATGGCCACTGTGGCCGCCGTGTTGACCAGCCGACGAGCCCCCGAGGCGTATAAGGCCCTGCCCGACGCATGAGACAAACCCTAGGCCACTCGTTCTTCCTCCCTTGCTCGCCCCCCTTCCGTTTCGTTCGTTCCGGAGCTTGAGGTTGCCACACCACCATCGTCCATGCACTCTGAAGCCTTCCCTCGTCAAGCCAAGTTGTCCAGGGGCCTTCTCATCGCCGACTCCATCATCCTCGTGCTTTTGTTCGACCGGAGCCGCGCCGTACGCTCGGGATCGAGCCTGGAGCCTCCCCATCGTCGCCGTCGTCCTCGTTTTCATCGGCGGTCACCACTGATGCCCCGCCGCGGATCCATGCTCCGGCACGCCCCCGACCAATCCGAGCTCGCCGTCAACCCTCCCTTGGTGAGCAGCGCCGATTCCCCTTGTCTCCCCCTCTGTTAATCGCGTTGTAGCGCCGTCCCCATGTTTTGGTTGTCGTCCCTGGAGTTCTCTGAAGCCCGCGTCCTACCGCGCCGAGCCGTCGCCTGGGCGGTCCCCTGCACCCCGCGTGCCTCTGTGCCCGCTTGCGTGCGCGCCCGCACCTGCTGTCGCCCGCCCTTGCCTGCTGCCGCCGCGTACTGCTCCTGCCGCTGCTCCTCGCCTGCTGCAACCCGCCGCTGCCGGCGCTTCCCCGCGGCCCCCTCCCTCTCGTCGCCCGTGGCCTCCCCTGCGCGCTGCTTCTGCTCTGCTCTAGCCGCGCCCCTACGCGGTCCCGCCGCAAGCGCGCCCCGCTCGCCCCCACCATGTGCCGTCGCGGCTCTCCCGCCCGCGTTCCCTCGCCCGCTATTGCCGCCGCCTACAGCTTGCCCCGCCAGCCTTCGGCCGCCGCTGCGCCCCCTTCGGCCACCGGCCATCCCGCTAGTCCGGCCGGCCGCACCGTGGCTGCCGGCGCCTTGTGCCCACGCGAGACTGCCGGCGAGGCCCCTGGCCTCTGCCTGGGACGGCCCTCTATTCGGTTAGTGGGGGTAACCCCTCCCTGACACTAACCCACTCCCCTAACCTCTCACTGATCCGTGGGCCCAAGGCCACTAACTTAATCTAAGGTAATAACTTAATAATTTAACTAAAAACCCATGTTAAAATATGTGTCACTTACACTCGAGCCCATCATAGGGGAGACAAAATGCTGCTGACGGGCTCAACAGCAACTCGTCGGAATTTCCATATCACTGGACTTCCACCATCATGTGAACACGGTGATAACATTGGTCAGACCAGAGGATGTAATGGTGTATGCTCGAGGGATCAAGCAAGAGTAAGACAACATTACGAACATCTTTGGTTCTGATTTTACTTGACGATAGCCCATACTCAAATCAAAGTTTGGATAAGACAATAGATTCAACAACTGATCATGGGGATCAGTCGATGAAGATATCATCTTTCTTCAACACACACACACACACACTCAAGGATATCCTTTAGTTATGAACTAAGTTCGGCAAAGCTTTATCTTCCAACTCTCCAAATTGTTGTTTAGCTTAACCAACTAGCTCAGGGGTATCCAACACGGATTCTTGGAGAAAGAGTGGTTTATTGGTAAACCAAGTTGATCACGAACTCACCATATCGGTCAGGGGATGACCTGGTGATACTTCCGTGAAGATATCTGAAAAATCACGAACCACCGATATGACTCTAAGCTCGGGAACAATCTTGCTTTTCAGGGCAAGACGATATGATCGAAAGAGTGAGGAATTGACACAATCCCGACTCATGGATCGAAGAGTGCACCAGAAATAAGGACTAGGTAGCACGACCAATCTTAGGATGATGATTTAATAATCAACACTCTAAGAATGAGAATATTGTCCATTTATTACAAAGCAACAAGTTGCTCGGAGTATTGATTTCACACATCACAATTCACTTGTCGGCATTCCGGTTACAATAACATGGAACCGATGAATGAATAATGATGGCGAGAAGTATCACTGTATCAAGAGTTCATAGGATGGTGTGAAGTTCCCATGATAATCCTAATATAAAGATGGTAATACTCCAAGGTAGAACAGAACAAAAGCTGGATTAATATTTGATCTGCGGAACACAACTGCTTTGACCCAATCCTAGAAATGGATGAGGTACTGGAGTTTGTTTCTCCTAGTCATTCTGAACTAGAATGGCTTGATGGACCACAAGAATAATAAGCATCAATAACTCGGATGCACAATCACTCCTGACTATCAATTGATAGATGATGGTTGGAATACAAATGAAGAGGGACAACTCAAGGGAACATATATCTTTCTGAGTTATGGATGCATAGATTAATATGTCAAACCAAGTTCAACAGGTTTCTTCCAGATAACCCATGCAGAAAGGTAGAACTGGCAGAATCCCAATTATGGATGGAGAACTCCTCAAGAGTACTCTGATTGTGAGCTTTTGGTTCAAAGAACTTCTGCCTTAATGGTTCATGGTATTTGGAAGAAGGAAATACCACAGACCTCGAGGACTATCGCAAAGGTTACTAATATCCTAAAGGTACAAGCAACACTATCAACACGAGGTAAGTAGAGTGAATCTTGGGTTAAGAACCCAGGAGTAGAATACCTACTACTAAATGGCATCACGGGATGCTTTCAAGAATGGTGGCCAGAATCATCACACTTGGAACACAAAACATGGCTAGGTTACTTGACACCTAGGGTCATAATAATAGCTCCAACACAAATGCCGAGGCAATGAAGTACCTCAACACACTAGTTAGTGTGGTTGATCTGGCACAACGGAACTTCAGAACGGTAAGAAGGAATTTGCAAATGCATCAGACTATTTAGAAATCTGGGATGACTCGGACATCATAACGGCTGTAAATGCTCAAAATTATTTGAGACATCCTACAAAATGGTGGCATAACCACTTAACATCACAATATCAAAGTTCCGAGACCAACTATGAACACACATAAGTACTGGAAACTGAACAAAGACATGAATCCATCAATCCTATAAGTCTATGGATTAGTAACACATCATCCTGATAGATAGATGAGAAGGCCTAGTTTCTTAACCCCATAGAAAAGAAGAGGTTGACTCAGATCAGAAAGGCATAAGGTAAAGGAGTAAAAAGAGCCTTACGTTCCCTTCCACAATCAATTCCGATATATAACTAAAGCATTTCTAGACTCAACTTCGACCAGTTTGGCTTGGTAATCCTACAGACAGTCAGGCTCTGATACCAAAGATGTCAGGACCTCGATTCTAAGTCACATCGATCTAGCCTGTAACACCTCATATCACTTTGCGACCTCACGCACGGTATTCCCACGGGTGTCACCTTACCATGGCCCAGGACCATTTGCGCCTTTTGGCTCACGTATATGATAGTGTCGCTAGCATCCATATGACAGAGAACCCGGGACGACATGACTAGTCGTGAACCCAAGTGGCACTAACTTACGAGGACATGCATACATGAATCAACATCGAGCATGTCGGTCAGCAGCGTGCGAATCCGGGCTGTAGCACTAGGCTAACAGGACTCTGGGAACCCGGGCTGTAGTAGGCTAGGCAGGACTCCAGATGTCACCGCGTGACATTTCCCTGAAGGGACAGACACAGGAATGAAGTGAATCACATGTCGGCCAGTCAAGTGTTCTGGAGCAGTAGTGCTGGGCTAGCAGGACTCCGGTGAACCGGGCTATAGCGGACTAGTATGGCTCATGGAAGCACAAGACTACATTTCCCCATAAGAGAGGCTACCAAGGATAAACAACTAGGTTGTCGGATCCCACACATACCAAGCATTTCAATCATACACACAATATGCTCGATATGTGTAAATACAACATGGCATCACAACATAACTCTATAACTCAAGTATTTATTCATTAGGCTCCGAGGAGCCGAGCATTACAAACATGGGTCTCATGACCCCAACATACAGAGCATACCAGACAAAGCACATGCGGAAGCTTAACATGTCTGAGTACAGACATCTACAAATGAAAAAGGCTGAGAAGCCTGACTATCTACCAGATCCTGCCAAGGGCACAAGATCGTAGCTGAGGTAACAAGCTAAACGTCGAAGTCCATGTGGAACTACTAGCGAGACTGAAGTCTCTCTGCAAAAACATAAATTAAGCAAGCGTGAGTACAAATGTACCCAGCAAGACATACATCAGAACTAACTACATATGCATCGGTATCAACAGAGGGGTAGTGGAGTTTAACTCCAGCAAGCCAGCTTTGACTCAGTGGCTAACCTGAACTACGACTGCAAGCAACTCTTTTGAGGTGGCGCACACGAGTCCACATATTCACCATATCAATACACCACTATGGATCTGCTCTCGTCTCCCTACTAGAATGCCATCCATAGCACTCACACTTATCTTGCGCATTTTAGAGTATCCACTTTCACTTGTCTATGAACTGTATAGGCAACCAAGTAGTCCTTTACCACGGACGCGGCTATTCGAATAGATGATGTTAACCCTGTAGGGGTGTACTTCTTCACACACGCTCTCACCACTTACCACTGTTTACACGACATGTACTCGACAACCTTCAAGCGAAAGCCCAATGAGGGTGTCGGCCACGGCCTACCTAAACACTCAAGTCTCTAGTACAGGTTTATCACCTATCCAGGTTCCATCCGCAGGGAGTCCGGCCGAGGTTTCCACATACGGCCCCGAACAATGTGTACAGGGTTCCCGAGACACCAAACGGGCGACTCGGTACACCGTGCCACGGTGTATCTACCGCATCATAGCCCACCCCTAGGGTCAGCGCTACGCATGGCCGCCAATAGATATCCTATAAACACCAGAAACTAATTGCAACTCCTGGACAGAGGAATAGGGCGGTTAAGAAGCCGAGAGGGTCCATTGGTTTTGAGCCCAATGCATGGTAGTAGCTGGTTCTTAAATCACACATACAGATCTCGGTGCTTAAGGACGGTTCCAATGAAACAACCCACCATGTACTCCTACATGGCCTCCCGTCGATACCTTTACCAAATCGTGTTCAACACACTTAGCTCACACATAGTAGGACATGTTCACAACTTTCCAATTCATCCCCGATGAATCAGACCTGACACAACTCTAAGCAATAGTAGGCATGACAAACAAGCATGAATGAGTAGGCACATCAGGGCTCAAACAACTCCTACTCATGCTAGTGGGTTTCATCTATTTACTGTGGCAATGACAGGTCATGCAGAGGAAAGGGGTTCAACTACCGCAACATGTAACAGTTGAATCGTTGTTGTCCTAATGCAGTAAAAGAGAGCAGGAGCGAGAGAGTGGGATTGTATCGGAATGAACAAGGGGTTTTTGCTTGCCTGGCACTTCTGAAGATAATATAGTTCTTCATCGGTGTCATCGATCACGTCGTCGGAAACATCATCGACTGAGATGGGACGGTTACCGGCAAACAGAGAAGGACACAATCAATGCAATGCAACAATATGATGCATGAATGTGATATGGCAATATGCCGTTGATTGGCCTAATGCAACTAGCAACAAGTTAAATGGAGTTGGTTTGAACACTAGGTTCAATTCAAACTCCATATGTGCTTTCTTAAATGCCATTTAATTGAATTGTCCTAAACAGAGGATATAAGTTGCTCTAACATGCATGAAAATGCCATAAACAGATTCTTTGAATCTTTTTGATCATTTTTCATATATAAATTATTTGATTTGGAGCTACGGTTGAATTACTATGATTTTTAGAAGTTTTAGCTATTTTCTGAAATAAATAAATCGTTTAGATTTATTTAAAATCCAGAAAAGGGTTTATTGCGTCAGCACTACGTAAGCACCGCGTCAGCAGGTCAACTGCACTGTCCAGGTCAAACCTGACCAGTGGGACCCACTGGTTAGTGTCACAGTTAGCTAACTAACTAAATTAGTGTTAGTTTAACTCCTAATCTAGGTTTGACCAGGGGCGGGGCCCACATGGTCAAATGGGTCAAACCCACCGGCGACATGACACCGGCGAGGCTCGAAAACGCGGCGCAGGCGACGAAACAAGCGGCGGTTTTTCTTGGCGTGAAGCTGGTGCTCGTCCGCATCCAACGGAGCCATCAGCTCGCGCCGGAGTGGACCGTAATGACGGCGGCGATGGCAAGCGCGGCGGCCGGAGCTCGGACAAGCTCGGCAACGACGCTGCGGTGCACGGGAGGACTAGCTGATGGTGGTGTTGGGTTTCTGGGAACATGCTGAGCACATAGCAGTGCTCGTACGCGACAATTGCTAGCCTATTCGCCGCCGCCGACGAGCGCGGCGGCGGTGAGCTCTCGGGTCCGGTGGCTAGCATGGCTAGAGCACGCAAATGAACGCGGGAAAAGGGGGGAAGATGGCGGGGCTCACGATGAGTCTTCTGGTGCGGTCGTTGAGCTCGGGGAGGCGGAGACGGCGGCAAATCGACGGCGGCGATCCTCGGTGGCCGAGGAGGGGAACGGCGGAGCTGGCGGCATCCAGGGCTTCCGGCGCCTTCCGTCCTGGTGAGGAGGAAGAGGGGAACGAGGCGGGGCTTCTTGGCACATCGGCGAGGTGTGGGGTGGCCGGTGGCCGCGGCAGAGCACGGCGGTGCCCTCTGGTGCACTCGAGAAGGGAGGGAGAGGGAGCCAGAGGAGGGGAGGAGCTACGGGCGTGAGAGAGAGAGGTCAGGGGGCGTGGCGTCGTCTGGAGCCGTCCAGGGAGGCCAGACAGGTAGGGAGGAGGTGGATACCTCGGTTGTGCGGGCGTCGACACGCCTCTGCCGACTGGCAGAGGTTGAAGACGACCTCTTCGGCCAGTGGGCTGGGCCAGTTGGCTGGGCTGCCAGCTAGGCCGGCTAGGTGGGCTGCGCAGGTAAGGCAAGGTAAGTCTCTCTCTTTCTTTTTATTTCTCTTAGTGTTTTCTATTTTTATTCCTCTGTTTTGATTTAGTTTCTAAACCAAATCATTTTTGTAGCTTCTGAAAATTATCATGTGGCCTGATACAACATATTCAGAGCCACTCACAAGTTTTCAGAATTATTTTAGTTATAAAAGTTTTTATAGAAATTTATATCTCCAATTCAAATAAGTATTGACTTAATTCAAAGACCCAAATAAATATTTCTATGATTCCAAAAATATTGGTTTGAATTTTACCTCTTGCCAATATTTTCAGAAATGAACATGAACATTTTCTTGGGTTTATTTCAAGCAATTTTTAATGCTGATCATTTTTAGAAATGATTTCTGAGGCTTTCCACTTTCCCTAATTCAACTTTCATAAATTTAAACATGATGCAAGATGATTGATGCAAGGACAAGCAGTGACTAGCTAGGGATGTGACAATAGTTGTGTATGAGCCTAGATCTAGGTAGATGCATATTTGAAGTGTGGGATAACGGCAGTCATGGCAATTTCATTGCATTTGTTTATCTACAAATATCCTTCTAGGTGGCAACTAATTTTGTGAATCAACTATGCCAGTTGCCATGTCATATGTAGAGTAATGACAATTTGTTTGTTCCATGTACTCACTTTGTTGCCATGCTGTTTTGTGATAGCACAACATATTGATTCCATTACATGGCAACTCCTTTTTTATGAGGCCAAGGTGTGAGTTGCCTCATTATACGTTGTAGAATGGCAGTTGTCTGTTCTATTGAACTGCCTTACTTGCCACATCTTTTGTTGTTAACATGGCAACTTGAACCTAGTAGATGTCATCTGTACTTTTATTAAGGCAATGTGTTAGTTGCCACATCACATGCTGGATAATGGTAGTTGGGTGTTCCACTGTACTGCCTCAGTTGCTACATTGTTTGGTGCCAACATGCAACTTGAATCTGCTACATGGCAATTGCATTTTTAAGAAGCACACACCTATCCAATTGCCATCTTTTGCACTTGTTTTTCCATTGGTTATTTTTTGCCTGTTTGTACATGTTCAGCAGATGGCAATTTACCTCCTTTCACATGCTAAAACTTTGGGGTAAACATGGCAGTTTTCATTTTTGTTATCGACAATATCTAGTGAATCGTTACTTTGTGCAACTCTTTCCGCATCTGTCGGCTGTGTTTTCATTTTACACTAACGTGTTTTTGTTCTTACCGTAGCACAATGGCTCGTGGTGACCATCAAGATGATGATGATGACTTCATGGAGTTACCGCCACGGAATTGTGCGACCGGTCATACAAAAGATGGTGACGAGGTCACTTTCCCCCTATGTTTTAATGTGACACTAAGTTTTCATTCATCTGTTAGAACTAATTTTTATTACATTGAACATAGCAACAAATGATCCTTTTGTGTTCTGCAGAAGAAGAAACGTCAGCGCAATAGGGCTTCGCAAGAACGGCTGACTATATTGACCTAGGGATTTACTGATGACCAGAAGGGAGCTGCTAGTGAGATGGGGATGCAGGCTGTGATGGATGTTTGGTGCACGAACCTAGTAAACCATGTATGCGACTGGCTCGGTGAGATATATGAGCCTGAGTCTAGGGAATTCATAATTCCGGGATGTGGAAGACTGACTTTGTATGAGGAATCTGTGTTCTGCACTTTGGGTGTCCCCCGTGGAGAAATCAAATTTCCATATGAGGTGAACAATGAGATTGAAGAAGTTTTGTTTTGCCCATTTGTTTCCTGGAATGTCATCCATGCCTAATACGACTGTGCTGGCAACTTCGCTGGAGGGCATGACAACCCATGGCGAGGTATTTAAGAAGAAGCTGCTCATGTACTTGATCTCAGCTGTCTTTGCACCTACCACATCTCTTCGCCCAAGCAACAAGTGCTTCCCTATCCTGGTGAATGATATCTCTATTCTTTTCCCTACAATCTTCTGTTTTTGATGTCATGCAGAAGCTAGTCACTGCCAGTTTGATATTTTTATTGAATGTCGATGCGACATCTTTTTGTCCTGAATTTTGTTGTGCCGGCGAAGCTGAAAGATGTTAAAAACATGAATTGGTGTAAATTCATTGCCGACTTCCTACATGATGCATTCTCAAATAATATGTACCAGAAGGGCTGTCGCTTGCACCTAATGATATTTTCCTACTCTTATGCAAATGCTCTTACCACGGTTCATTTTTTCCTAAATCAACATTGCAACCGTTCATAAGTGGCTACCAAATTGATTTGCATTTTGGTATCTCCGTTTGGCCATAATCTGACAACCCTAGTTTGACAGAGCTTTTAACTGATTTTTGTTTTTTGATGGCAACCATAGTCGATCGTGCATGGCAACTGTCGTGGATTTGTCACGGCAGATGTCCTAGTGTGAGGACTTAGTCGTGAGGCCAACGCATCTATGTGGTAGCTTAAGAGGGGTTGAGCGGAATCGAGAGACACAACACAAGACAAGGATTTAGACAGCTTTGGGCCTAGGGAAACATCATCCGGTAACAACCCTACATGCTGTTGGGGCTAGGTCTCATTATGATCATGAGGGAGTCACCGTAAATCGGCTCTCCTCTAATTGTGTCTAGCCCTAGAGATAATTGCTTCTTGCTTGTCCCTCTTTGGGGAGCCCTGCCCCTCCTTATATAAGTTAGAGAGGCGGGTTACATGTGGAGTCCTGTTAGGATTAGGACTAGTCTACCTTCTAATACAAACCGAATACAAGTCCGGGTCTTAATTCCTTGTAAGGTATATTCCTCACGCCTTTCCTCTTAAACCGGCCCACCATTAACATAAACCGGCCTTCCGGGCCTTGGGCCTTATCATCCGTCTGTCTCGCCCGCCGGGTTACCAGTGAGCAGCCAATCTCCGGGCGGCTTACAAATGAAATGACAAGTATCAGCCGGGTCTCTGGTGAGTCGCCAAGTTCGGCTGGGTTATACTTCCGGCCGGGTTACGCCGCGGGGTATATCCCCGATAGCAACCCTTTGTTTCATTTTTTTGTGACTTTACATGTCAAAGTGAAGTTTATTTGATCCATGGCAACTGTAGTTGGTGTCTACAAGGCAATTGCATTTTTCTATAACACACATAGTGTTCACTTCCTATATTCATTTGTTCCCTTTCATTTTAATTAGTGATACATGGCAAACATAAGCTCACGCCCATGGAAAATGTTTTTTTAGCTTGTGACTCAAGAGAGACTGTGTTGCCAATGACGTTTAAACCATAGTCATTTTCCTTTTCTTTTTTCCTGCATTTTTATCTGTTTTCTTTTCTTGCACAACACCGATCATTGTCATATTCTGACTTACTTGCTCGATTTATTGTGTAAACCAGCTCATGTACGTCTATCGTCTTAATTTGTCCATCGTCGACTTTACTGAGATATGAGGTCCGCCGCGTCCACATAAGTTTGTTGTCTCTGCCTGGACTTATGATGCTGTCAAGGCTGTGCTTATTGCAGCAGGATATCTGATACAAATTATGGGAAACTACAGGTTAGTTTTGCCTTCTTTCTTGCACGACATTCTTGAAGATCACTATTGAAAATAATATGAAAAACCTAAAACTGATCCATACTGTTTGTTCATATATTTTTTCTTTTCAAAGAGGGGAATCTATAGCGTATACATCATGGCAAATACGTTTAGGTTCTGCGTGGGAAAAGCACAACACTTTAATTGGCATCCATGCTCCATTTTTTTGCAGTCAATTTTGTTTGTGCATTCCATTCAACCACCTCACCGCTTTCATTATGTCTAACAAGTCATAAAGAACTTGCCAACCATGGTTGTCTGCACATGGCAACCATGTTTGTCTCCATACGGTAATTCCACCGTTCCCCATCGAAACTCCTTTTTTTCTTTGCAATCCATGATTGTAGTCACTGCTTCTTATTTCTTTTGACATCTTAGTAGTTTTTGCTATTTTTCAGCTGATGGCCAAGTATGCTATAGACTACAGTGTGTTTGGTGGGCCACAAAACTTTGGCAAGTGGATGGATGTGCATTCAGCTCCATCTTATCCCGCTGAGGTAATCAAGCATGTTTATGGTTGTTTTGCCTTATTTTTCTTTTGCACGTGTTTCTAATATGTTTGGTAATTGTTACTTTTTGTTTTCTCATCAGGCAAGGGCACCTGTTGAGCACCTAGTCGGGCAATTTTTGCTTCCGGCATGACCAGCTTGCTTGGGAAGTGATGTCGCTTGAAGCTACGTCGGTATTTCCCCAAAGAGGAAGGGATGATGTAGCACGGCAGCGGTAGGTATTTACCTCAAATGTGAAACCAAGGTTATCGAACCAGTAGGAGAACCAAGCAACACAACGTAAACAACACGTGCACACAAATAACAACTTCTCGCAACCCGACGTGTTAGAAGGGTTGTCAATCCCTTCCGGGGTACGGCGCCTCAAGATAGGCAAACGGACGTGAGGTAAATTTGTAGTAGATTGATAGATCAAACACCAAATAAATAAATAAGAATAAATTGCATCAAGATATTTTTCGATTTTTGGTTTAGTAGATCTGAAAATAAATGCAAAGGAAAATAGACCGCAAAGGCAAATAATATGAGAAAGAGACCTAGGGGTCGTAGGTTTCACTAGTGGCTTCTCTCGAAAAAAATAGCAAACGGTGGGTGAACAAATTACTGTTGGGCAATTTATAGAACTTCAAATACTCATAACGATATCCAGGCAATGATCATTACATAGGCATCACGTCCAAGATTAGTAGACCGACTCCTGCCTGCATCTACTACTATTACTCCACACATCGACTACTATCCAGCATGCATCTAGTGTATTAAGTTCATGGAGAAATAGAGTAATGCAATAAGAACGATGACATAATGTAGACAAGATCTATCTATGTAGAGATAGATCCCATCGTTTTATCCTTAGTAGCAACGATACATACGTGTCAGTTTCCCTTCTGTCACTGGGATCAAGCACCGTAAGATCGAACCCACTACAAAGCACCTCTTCCCATTGCAAGATAAATATATCAAGTTGGCCAAACAAAACCCAAATATCGGAGAAGAAATACGAGGCTATAAGCAATCATGCATAAAAGAGATCAAAGAAACTCAAATACTTTCATGGATATAAAAAGAGATAGATCTGATCATAAACTGAAAGTCCATCGATCCCAACAAACACACCGCAAAAGAGTTACATCATATGGATCTCCAAGAGACCATTGTATTGAGAATCAAGAGAGAGAGAGAGAGAGAGAGAGAGAGAGAGAGATAGAGAGGAAGCCATCTAGCTACTAACTATGGACCTGAAGGTCTACAAAGAACTACTCACGCATCATCGGAGAGGCACCAATGGAGGTGGTGAACCCCATCCGAGATGGTGTCTAGATTGGATCTGGTGGTTCTGGACTCTGCGGCGGCTGGATGAATATTTTGTCGACTCCCCTAGGGTTTTGGGAATATTGGGGTATTTATAGAGCAAAGAGGCGGCCCGGGGGGCACCCGAGGTGGGCACAACCCACCAGGGCGCGCCCTGGTGGGTTGTGCTCCCCTCGGGGCACCCCCAGGCACAGCCAGGGCCCATTGTGTTCCTTCTGGCCCATAAAAAATCTCCGTAAAGTTTCATGGCATTTGGACTCCTTTTGATATTGATTTTCTGCAATGTAAAAAATCATGGAAAAACAGCAACTGGCACTTGGCACTATGTCAATAGGCTAGTACCAAAAAATGATATAAAATGACTATAAAACATCCAAGATTGATAATAGAATAGCATGGAACAATCAAAAATTATAGATACGTTGGAGACGTATCAGGAAGTTGGTTGAGGGTTGGACAACACTTAATGGTTCTGATAGCGACGCGGTTGCGAGGCAGTCACATCATTTGTTGGAGAATAGACAAATCGACCAACTGGCTGCCGTGGCCGATACGACTACAATAGCTCCGAGGAGCTCCCTGACACGCAAGAGGAGCTAGTCGGGATGGTTTCGGTGGCGTGGACGCTGGTCTCGACAAGGACGGTGACGATGACATGGAGAATGTGCCGCATGACACTGACCATGAGGAACATCATGAAGTTCGTGTAAGGGGTAAGAACGATGAGGCTGCACCGAAAGTTACTCCACTGGAGGGAGGCATTGATCCAAATATTGTGAGAGACACGGGGGGTTCGCTCTCAAAGAGGGGCAGGGCTCCAGAGGATGCTGGCAAGCGCTCTGTTGGCAAGAGGTGTAGGACCGATCCCGTTGCTGCTAGGAGGAGGTTCGATGTTTCTTTAGCGTTTTATTTGTTCTTCCTTTTTAATAGCCCGACTTTTTTTCATTTGATATCTGCGCCATGATTTTTGTGTCTCACACTTGGTTATATTTTGCATATTTTGCCGTCTTTTGCCATTTTTCTACGTGTAGTGAGGCAATAGCTGGTGGACGATCAATTAAGCAGAAACAAGCAGCCACGCCAACTCATGTTTCTGCCCGGTTGAACAAGGGTGTGACGCCCCAAGACCGGCGCTCCAGATGCCTTCAATGAATTTCGAGATTCGTCATGTGATTTATTTGGTTCGTTGCATTCATCTTTGCATCATGTGCATTGTATCATGTCATCATGCAACCCTTTAAAAAAAACTCAACTAAATAAATCACATAGATCTTTGATCTATTAAATTCGAGGGAATTCACATGGTGTTTTTCTTTATAACATATCCTCCCAATATTTTAGGGAGCTATAATAAAATATCCCATTAACTTTGGAATGACCCTAAGCACACTCACATTTTGATTTCCGGTTTGGCTCCAATTATTCTAAATCCTTGCACAACTTACCCCAAGAACCAACTTCATTCTGAAATTCCCCTTCATTCTGGATTTTGGGAATTCCACTTACCGTTTCATCTTCATGGATAAATGTTACCTTTGCCCATGAATCATTTTGAATGAGTTGAACCACATCCTCGAATTCCACCCCATATGGATTCCATGTAAAGGATTTTCTAAATTCAAATAGTTTGACTATTGTTCAAACTTGTTTGGATCTTCATCTCCCAAAAGTCTTTCGTCGATTCTATTTAAATTCCTTACATTTTTATGAGTCTGGGGAAATTAACCGCAGACCCAAATTCTTCTTCCAACCTTCTCTTCTCTCCTTTCCTTTCTTCTAGTTCTTTGTTATTGAACAAAAGGGAGGGAAGAGAGAAGGCCAGCGGACAGCCAGCCCAACCGGGCCTCCCAACCTCCTGCGCCGGCCCAAGGCCCAGCCGCACCTCACCTCTCTCCCGAACCCTAGCTACCCTGATCCCCTGTCTCATCCTCCCGATCCCCTCACCTTCTCCCTCGCGCCGCCACCCCCAGAGACCACACGCCCGCACCCGATCTCCTCACCCCCTCCGTGCCTCTGCTTTGCCCCCTCTTCTGCTCCCTCAGCCATGACGCTCTGCTGCCCTTGTCTAGCCCGCACCGGCGACCAGCAGCAGGTCGCTGCTCCGCACCGCCCTCCTCTGCCATGGACTCTCTCCTCCCGCGCCGCCTCTCCTCCTGCTTCTCCTTGTTGCCACCAACCTACCTCGACCTTGCCGCCGACAGCAGCTATTGCTGCACCCTCTCACCGACGCCGTGCCCGGATCTTCCCCGCGCCTCGCCTTCGACCTCGGCTTGTGCGTCCCATGGCCACGAGCGCCACCAGCAGCAGTTTCAGGCCGTCCCCGTCGCCGAGTCCCTCGCCGCCCTTCTGCACCTTGTCTCTGGCCCTGCCTGTCGGAGCCACGCCAACTCATGTTTCTGCCCGGTTGAACAAGGGTGTGACGCCCCAAGACCGGCGCTCCAGATGCCTTCAATGAATTTCGAGATTCGTCATGTGATTTATTTGGTTCGTTGCATTCATCTTTGCATCATGTGCATTGTATCATGTCATCATGCAACCCTTTAAAAAAAACTCAACTAAATAAATCGCATAGATCTTTGATCTATTAAATTCAAGGGAATTCACATGGTGTTTTTCTTTATAACATATCCTCCCAATATTTTAGGGAGCTATAATAAAATATCCCATTAACTTTGGAATGACCCTAAGCACACTCACATTTTGATTTCCGGTTTGGCTCCAATTATTCTAAATCCTTGCACAACTTACCCCAAGAACCAACTTCATTCTGAAATTCCCCTTCATTCTGGATTTTGGGAATTCCACTTACCGTTTCATCTTCATGGATAAATGTTACCTTTGCCCATGAATCATCTTGACTGAGTTGAACCACATCCTCGAATTCCACCCCATATGGATTCCATGTAAAGGATTTTCTAAATTCAAATAGTTTGACTTTTGTTCAAACTTGTTTGGATCTTCATCTCCCAAAAGTGTTTCATCGATTCTATTTAAATTCCTTACATTTTTATGAGTCCGGGGAAATTAACCGCAGGCCCAAATTCTTCTTCCAACCTTCTCTTCTCTCCTTTCCTTTCTTCTAGTTCTTTGTTATTGAAAAAAGGGAGGGAAGAGAGAAGGCCAGCGGACGGCCAACCCAGCTGGGCCTCCCAACCTCCTGCGCCGGCCCAAGGCCCAGCCACACCTCACCTCTCTCCCGAACCCTTGCTACCCCGATCCCCTATCTCATCCTCCCGATCCCCTCACCTTCTCCCTCGCGCCGCCACCCCCAGATACCACACACCCGCGCCCGATCTCCTCACCCCCTCCGTGCCTCTGCTTCGCCCCCTCCTTTGCTCCCTTAGCCATGGCGCTCCGCCGCCCTTGTCTCGCTCGCGCCGACGACCAGCAACAGGGCGTTGCACCGTGCCGCCCTCCTCTGGCATGGACTCCCTCCTCCAGTGCCGCCTCTCCTCATGCTTCTCCTCGTCGCCACCATCCCGCATCGACCTCGCCGTCGGCAGCAACAGCAGCTGCTGCACCCTCTCGCAGACGCCGCGCCCGGACCTTCCCCGTGCCTCGCCTTCGACCTCGGCTTCCGTGTCCCATAGCCACGAGCGCCACCAGCATCAGTTTCAGGCCGTTCCCATCGCCGAGTCCCTCGCTGCCCTTCTGCAACTCGTCTCCGGCTCTGCCCGTTGAAGCCACGCCTCCCGGTGCCCGCAGCTGCGTTGCCGATCTTCCTCCTTGACGATGCCGCCACGAGCCTCCCCATGCCGCGCGAGACCGCCGTGCCAAGTTCCCGCCGCTGCCTCTGCAAGTCCCGCTCGGAACCAGCCTCCTGCATCGTGCCAAGTCCCGCGGCCGTGGCCCCTGCATCGCGCCCTGTTGCTGTTGACGCCAAGTCCAACGGTCTCCGAGCGTGGAATTCGCCAAGTACCACTACCAATACCTCAAGTACACCACCGGCAAGACCACACGGATGCTCGGACGAGTACTGAACGAAACGCCAAGTACCATCACAACCTTTGACATGTACCCCTACACCGCACCGAAACGTCGAGTTCCTCGCCGTGACCCCGAACATCCACGAAAACTTGTGTGACTATGAACGTGAACAATCACCGTCGACCCCAAGTTACTCGGATTCGTCAAGTCCCTCTACGAAAACATGTATCAGTACCGTCGCCGAGTTCGCGAGAACCTCTACCGACGACCCTGGAGCATGCGAGGACCTCTACCGACGACCTCGGAGCGTGTACGACGACCGTTGTTGAAGACTCGTACCTTTACTGCTTCCCGAACATGAACACTACTTCCACTACCGCCGCCACGTGTACCACTACTTCCCACGACGACCCGGGAACAACTACATCCCGTCGAACTCGTTCCGCCCCGAAAACGCACGCTTCGAAGGTATAACCCCGAGACGACCGCCCGTGGATGAATGCATGTGTGTTGTATAAGATGCTCACGTTTGCACCGTGTCCGAATTGCACGTTGCACGTTGTTCCTCGTTTGCCATGCCACCGATACATGGGACACCCGGTATCTGGGATCACTGCCCATTGCATTGCACCTTCCATGCATCCCATGTTTCTTTTGCACCGACGTCTCAACGAGTTGTCGGGTCATTAGAATGTTGCCGTGGCACCATTTCCGTTGTTGTTGCCGTGGCATCCTTTCGTTCCGCCATGGTGACAAATGCTTCATAATATGCTCATGTCAAAATTTTCATAAAACTTGCATATGTCATCCGCATCATGATAACAATATTTAAAATGTTTAAAATGGTTGTTTGCTTTAAATTGCTAAATGCATATGGGGATTTACTGGAATTGTTGTTTATTGTTCCGGCCTCATTTAAACTTGCCTAAATGTGTAGTTTAATTATGCTTCACCTCTTGCAATGTTTAATAAAATTTAGTACTGATGGGTACATATACGGGAGAGAACTAAATAAATGGATGTGGTGTTTTGTCAATATGCAACTCGTTACATATTGAGCTCCACTTAACTTGTAGTGTTGTTTGTGCACTTTTCCGTGCCATGCCTCTTTAAACCGGACATCCATCATACTTGTTTGTGCATCATGCCATGTTTATACTTGTGTGTTTACCATGTCATTTGCTTCTTTCGGTTGTTCTTCTCCTCGATAGTTCCGGTAACATTGTGATTGTGAGGATCCATTCGACTATGTCGGTTCGTCTACTTCATGGATTCGGTCTTCTTCCTAGCAGGATCGCAGGCAAGATGACCGTCACCTTGGATACCATTACTATCTTTGCTATGCTAGTTGTCTCGAATCTCGATGCTATCGCTATGTTGTGCTACCTACCACTTGTTTATCGAGCCTCCCAATATGCCATGAACCAGCCTCTAACCTTTTTACCCTTCCTAGCAAACCGTTGTTTGGCTATGTTACCGCCTTGTTCGGCCCCTCTTTTAGAGTTGCTAGTTGCATGTGTAGTTGTAGGTTGTTCCATGTTGGGACATGGATATTCTTGGGATATCACAATATCTCTTATTTAATTAATGCATCTATATACTTTGTAGAGGGTGGAAGGCTCGGCCTTATGCCTAGTGTTTTGTTCCACTCTTGCCGCCCTAGTTTCCGTCATACCGGTGTTATGTTCCTTGATTTTGCGTCCCTAACACGATGAGGGGTATGGGACCCTCTTGATAGTTCTCTTTGAATAAAACTCTTCCAGCAAGGCCCAACACTGGTTTTACCATTTGCCTAATAACAACTAAAACTTGCATAGGGACTTTCCGGACCCCGCGGATTTTTAATCAACCCCCCGGGCCAGTGCTCCTCCGAGTGTTGGTCCAAACCGGGCGATGTCCGGCGCCCCCTGGGCAACCAGGGTCTCAGCCAACCCGACGTCTTGCCCATATGGTGTGCCCTGAGAATGAGATACATGTGGTTCCTATCGGGATTTGTCGGCACATCGGGAGGTCTTGCTGGTTTTGTTTTACCATTGTCAAAATGTCTTGTGCACCGGGATTCCGAGTCTGACCGGGTGTCCCGCGATGGAGGATTGTCTACGTGGATCGTGAGCTTGTCATGGGCTAAGTTGGGACACCCCTGTAGGGTTTAAACTTTCGAGAGGCGTGCCCGCGGTTATGTGGCAGATGGGAATTTGTTAATATCCGGCTGTAGAGGACTTGAAGTAAACTCAATTAAAATACACCAACCGCGTGCGTAACCGTGATAGTCTCTTTTCGGGTGCGTTCGAGAAGAGAACACGGTTGGGTTATGTTTGAACGTAAGTAGTTCATGATCACTTATGATCGTTACTAGTTTGCGACCGTTTGCATAGTTTCTCATCTTAGTCTTGTACTCGTAAGTTAGCCACCATACATTGCTTAGTCGTTGCTGCAACCTCACCACCTTACCCCTTCCATTCCCATTAAGCTTTGCTAGTCTTGATACCCATGGTAATGGGATTGCTGAGTCCTCGTGGCTCACAGATTACTACAACAACAGTTGCAGGTACAGGTAATGCGATGATCTGACATGAGAGCGATGCTTGATTTCTTTTGGAGTTCTTTCACTTCTTCTTCTTCGATCAAGGGATAGGTTCCGGGTCAGGGAAGCCTGGGCTAGCAGGGTGGATGTCGTTCTTCTTTTTTGTTTGATTTCATCCATAGTCGGATCCTTCTCTTCTGTATGATGGTTGCCATGTATTAATGTATTGTTGTATGAATGATGTAACTTGTGGCGAGTGTAAGCCTTTATCTTGTATTCTCATCCATTTAGTACATGGTATGTTTTAATAATATCCACCTTGCTATGCGCTTGAAATGCGGTTGTGCCCCAATCATGAGTTCATCACGTGATTGGTATAGAATCGCATCTTGGGCACTACAAGTTTGTATCAGAGCCTTACCGACCTTAGGAGCCCCCTTGATTGATCGAACCGCTGCCGTTGTTGAGTCTAGAAGAAAAACTATTTTGAGTCTTAGGATTATATATGTCGGAGAGTAGGATTCTTTTTACTCCTCATCCCCCTTCGTCGCTCTGGTGAGGACTCCTGACGTAGATGTTTTGATTTTCCTCTCCTCATTTTGACTAAAACAATTAGGATCACTCGGGTATATTGGGATCGTTCCAATATTCTTGTGACGAGAACATTGTTCTTGGTGCCTCCTGACATTTAGGGGTCGTGGCAGTGTCCCGGGGAGTTGAACTCCGAGGTGTTGTCGTCATAATTTTATCGTTGCAGTTCTGGAATACCTGAGTTCGCCGACATTGAAAATCTCTTTTATGCAGTTAGTGGTGATATAACCTCGACGCCACCCAGTACCGGGGAGGGAGTTCGGGAGTATTGCCACAACTCATATATCGGATGCTTTTCGAAGGTCAAGGTACACGATTTCTGGAGTTTTCTTGGTTATGTGTTGACGGATGGATACAGTTGGAGTGTAGGGCTTGTTAGTTGTGTGATATATATTGTGCCTCCCTGTATCCCCAACACCAGATTGCATAACCAGAAAGTTCCGGGAGTTTTTAGGTGGGAATTCAAGTATCTCGTAGGATATCTTTCCAACAGACACATGATACGATATGGGGTCTATCATATATTTGTTCCGGCTTATTCCGCAAGCCAAATCCTTTGTTCTGTTTTGAGTTGTGGTATTCGAGTTGCTTCAATGTCAAGTGTTGATTCCATACCTTTCCTAAGTGGTGTTCTCATACTTCTATGTGAACACTAATCCTTCTTGATCATCGAGATTGTCTTGTCAATCCTTTTCAACCGGTGCATTCATCTTCAAGTTATTCCATCCACTTCATCCTTGTAAGATCAACTCTCATCTTCTCAACGGTGTCGTTTCCCCATCCCCATTTATTTTTCTTTCCCACCCTCCCACCCTTTTGTTCACGGAGTCTGAAGTCGCTAATCAAGTATCTGTTTCATTTAGGGTAAGCCTCTTCATTCTTTTCCTTCAAAGTTTCAATCCGGTGATCTCTCGTGAAGATGCGCAATAGTTTCAAGTTCATCGTCCTTCATTCTTGTTTCTTCTTCAGTGGATTCAATTCAAGCCTTCAATGTTTATCACATTCCTTTCCTCGTTTCAAATGCTTTCTCATGCTGGTGCACCCCTTAATGATTCTTCACTTGCTATTCAATTGTTCTGGAGCGGTGAAGACATGTCTGAAGATTCGTGTTTGCACTCTGCATCCATTCAAGCTATTTCGAGGTTGTTACCTCATTCAAGCCAGTCAATTCAACCGGTGCAATCTCTCTTTAAAAATCACTTCAATGGTCTTTCTTCTAAGTGGGCCCTAACCCACAGGGTTTTCCCAAGATCTTACCTGACTCTTCTAATTTTGTCGGAGCTATTCTCTAATTCTTTTTAAAGTTTGACATAAGAATGAATTGTCACAAGTCATATGTATTTCTCCAAGATATTTCAAATTCTTTTCATTGTTGGTTCAACCTTTCTATTCTTCATTATGGAGTGCCTCAACAATTCACGATGGTGTTTCTTGTCGTCATTCTCAGCGTTGAAGACCGAAGGAGAGATTTTCTCTAAATCTTGGTCCTTTCTCTTTAAGATTCATGGTTCTAACTTCATGTGATCCTCATAGTTGTTTTTTGATTGTGAGAATTCTCTTCATACCCATCCAAAACATTTCATGAGTTGTTTCCATTTTATTTCTCCAAAGGCCATCTTTTCGGATTTATTCGTTATCAATGTTCAGCTCTCATTCCCCAATTGTTCCTCTGCATCGTTCAAGTATTCTCTAACCAGCTCGTGATCTATTCATTCTCATGTATCTAAATTCCCTCAAGTATTTTCATTCGTTTCTAATTCTTCCCGGTGATTCATTCTCTTTTCTTCAATCATTTTCAATTCTTACGGTGGTCCATTCAAGATTCCTCTTCCTTTGTTCTCATATCAATTTACTTGTTCTCTCATTATCCTATCGGTGATTCGTTGAAGACTTTCTCAAGTTTGTGCTATATCTCTCCTCAATCCTTTTCAACGGGAATAAGTAGTATGCAAAATCTGTTGTTTCTCATTAATTCAAGTTGATGAAGGGTAAGCTTGACATAATTCTTATTCTTGTTCCATCCAAGTGATTAATTTCTTCTTCCAGAGTTTGTTCATGATATCAATTCCTTGGTTCTAAGTGATTCATCTTTTCTTTTCCGGAGTTTCATGTTTTCTCATTTCGTAGCTCCATCTAAATCATTACAAGGCTTCCACCGAAGTTCTTTTCAACTTTCCTTTCGTTTGATCATTCTTTTATTACCAGAGTTCTCATGGAGGCTCTACATGATGGTTCATCAAGGATATAATTCATTCTCGAAGTGTTCTTCAAGATTCTTGTTGGGGGAGCTCAAGTATTCTTCTTCCTGCATTCCAAAGTGCAATTCGTTCTACCATTATCATTTGAGGTGGTGTTATGTCATTCTTGACAATTTGAGTTCGTGTTTCATGATTCACATGTTGTCAAGAATGAGATATTTTAAATCAATCAATCTCTTCGTTGGAGTTATCTTGGTATATATTTCACTTAAATCCTTCCCTAAGGAATGTTGCTAATTGTGGTGTCTATCGATAACCCAAGTTTCCACCTATTATCATGGTGAAAGAAGTTTTTCATCTCTTTGGTGCTCTCAATCAAATCAATGGTTTCCATTAGTGGCCGGTTGTCACCTCATGGTCTTGAGATGTTTTCCATAAGCCCACAACAAGCTTGTGCTTTCGTTGTTGATTTTCCAACAACTCCGTTCAACCCTTCTCCGTAAGGATGTTTTTCAAATTCGTGTGTGGTAGAAGTTGTTGTTCTATTCTCCGTTCATTTCATTCCACTCTTTTGTTCCGGAGGCATTGTGATGTTTCTCTCTTAGAACCATCATCTCATTTTTTAAATATCATGTTCTTGTCCTTGCTTATCTGTTTAGCCGGAGTGTTGTGTTTTCATTCGAGTTCTTTTCATCTTATCAAGTCTTGCATCTCTTTTCAACCGGAGTGCTGTTCGAATTTGTTCTTCCTTGTTCCTTGTTTTTCTTGTTTCAACCAGAGTGGTTTCAATTGCTTCTTGTCCATTGTGCTCATCACTCATAGCTTTGCAACCTCCAAGGTTCACATGGTGTTCCTTGTTTCTATTTTCTATCGGAGTGCTCTCAATTTCGTTCAACTCTGTTGTGTTCTTTCTTTCAAGTTTTTCAACCTCTGAAGGGTCATTGGTTTCACTCGTTTGTCAAGGAAGCAACTTGTTTTACGTCTTCCTCTTGCGTTTCTCCCTGGTGCCTTCCTTAGATCTCGGGTCGAAATCTCTTGTAAGTGGAGGGGAGTTGTGACGCCCCAAGACCGGCGCTCCAGATACCTTCAATGGATTCCGAGATTCATCATTTGACTTGTTTTGTTCGTTGCATTCATCTTTGCATCATGTACATTGCATCATGTCATCATGCAACCCTTCTTTAAAAAAACTCAACTAAACAAATCGCATAGATCTTTGATCTACTTAAATCGAGGGAATTCATGTGGTGATTTCTCTTTATAACATATCCTCCCAATATTTTAGGGAGCTATAATAAAATATTCCATTAACTTTGGAATCACCCTTAAGCACACTCACATTTTAAGTTCCGGTTTGGCCCCAATTATTCTAAATCCTTGCAAACTTACCCCAAGAACCAACTTCATTCCAAACTTCCCCTTCATTCTAGATTTTGGGAATTCCACTTGCCATTTAATCTTCACGGATAAATGTTACCTTTGCCCATGAATCATTTTGAATGAGTTGAACCACATCCTCGAATTCCACCCCATATGGATTCCATGTAAAGGATTTTCTAAATTCAAATAGTTTGACTATTGTTCAAACTTGTTTGGATCTTCATCTCCCAAAAGTCTTTCGTCGATTCTATTTAAATTCCTTACATTTTTATGAGTCTGGGGAAATTAACCGCAGACCCAAATTCTTCTTCCAACCTTCTCTTCTCTCCTTTCCTTTCTTCTAGTTCTTTGTTATTGAACAAAAGGGAGGGAAGAGAGAAGGCCAGCGGACAGCCAGCCCAACCGGGCCTCCCAACCTCCTGCGCCGGCCCAAGGCCCAGCCGCACCTCACCTCTCTCCCGAACCCTAGCTACCCTGATCCCCTGTCTCATCCTCCCGATCCCCTCACCTTCTCCCTCGCGCCGCCACCCCCAGAGACCACACGCCCGCACCCGATCTCCTCACCCCCTCCGTGCCTCTGCTTTGCCCCCTCTTCTGCTCCCTCAGCCATGGCGCTCTGCTGCCCTTGTCTAGCCCGCACCGGCGACCAGCAGCAGGTCGCTGCTCCGCACCGCCCTCCTCTGCCATGGACTCTCTCCTCCCGCGCCGCCTCTCCTCCTGCTTCTCCTTGTTGCCACCAACCTACCTCGACCTTGCCGCCGACAGCAGCTATTGCTGCACCCTCTCACCGACGCCGTGCCCGGATCTTCCCCGCGCCTCGCCTTCGACCTCGGCTTGTGCGTCCCATGGCCACGAGCGCCACCAGCAGCAGTTTCAGGCCGTCCCCGTCGCCGAGTCCCTCGCCGCCCTTCTGCACCTTGTCTCTGGCCCTGCCTGTCGGAGCCACGCCTCTCGGTGCCCGCAGCTGCATCACCGGTCTTCCTCCTTGATGCTGCCGCCTCGAGCCTCCCCATGCCGCACGAGACCGCCGTGCCAAGTTCCCGCCGCTCCGCTTCAAGTCCCGCTCGGAACCAGCCTCCTGCATCACGCCAAGTCCCACGTCCGTCGCCCTTGCATCACGCCAAGTCCCTGCATCGCGCCCCTCTTGCTGTTGACGCCAAGTCCAACGGTCACCGAGCATGGAATTCACCATGTACCACTACCAATACCTCAAGTACACCACCGGTAAGACCACACGGATGCTCGGACGAGTACTGAACGAAACGCCAAGTACCATGACGACTTCGACATGTACCCGTACACCGCACCAAAACGCCGAGTTCCTCGCTGTGACCCCGAACATCTACGGAAACTTGTGCGACTATGAACGTGAACGATCACCGTCGACCCCAAGTTACTCGGATTTGTCAAGTCCCTCTACAAAAACATGTACCACTACCATCGCCTAGTTCGCGAGAACCTCTACCGATGACCTCAGAGTGTGTATGATGACCGTTGTCGAAGACCCGTACCTCTACCCCTTCCCGAACATGAACACTACTTCCACTACCGCCGCCATGTGTACCACTACTTCCCACGACGACCCAGGAACAACTACATCCCGTCGAACTCGTTCCGCCCCGAAAAGGCACACTTCGAAGGTATAACCCCGAGACGACCGCCCGTGGACGAATGCACGTGTGTTGTATGAGATGCTCGCGTTTGCACCGTGTTTGAATTGCATGTTGCATGTTGTTCCTTGTTTGCCATGCCACCGACACATGGGACACCCGGTATCCGGGATCACTCCCTGTTGCATTGCACATTCCATGCATTCCATGTTTCTTTTGCACCTATGTCTCAATGAGTTGTTGGATCATCGGAATGTTGTTGTGGCACCATTTCCGTTGTTGTTGCTGTGGCACCCTTTCGTTCCGCCATGGTGACAAATGCTTCATAATATGCTCATGTCAACATTTTCATAAAACTTGCATATGTCATCTGCATCATGATAACAATATTTAAAATGTTGAAAATGGTTGTTTGCTTTAAATTGCTAAATGCATATGGGGATTTACTGGAATTGTTGTTTATTGTTCTGGCCTCATTTAAACTTGCCTAAATGTGTAGTTTAAGTATGCTTCACCTCTTGCCATGTTTAACAACATGTAATATTGATGGGTACATATATGGGAGAGAACACAATAAATGAATGTGATGTTTTGTCAATATGCAACTCGTTACATATTGAGCTCCACTTAACTTGTAGTGTTGTTTGTGCACTTTGCCATGCCATGCCTCTTTAAACCATACATGCATCATACTTGTTTGTGCATCATGCCATGTTTATACTTGTGTGTTTACCATGTCATTTTCTTCTTTCCGGTTGTTCTTCTCCTCGATAGTTCTGGTAACGTTGCGATTGTGAGGATCCGTTCGACTATGTCGGTTCGTCTAGTTCATGGATTCAGTCTTCTTCCTAGCAGGATCTCAGGCAAGATGACCGTCAGCTTGGATACAATTACTATCTTTGCTATGCTAGTTGTCTCGAATCTCGATGCTATCTCTATGTCGTGCTACCTACCACTTGTTTATCGAGACTCCCAATATGCCATGAAACAGCGTCTAACCTTTTTACCCTTCCTAGCAAACCGTTGTTTGGCTATGTTACCGCCTTGCTCGGCCTCTCTTTTAGCGTTGCTAGTTGCAGGTGCAGTTGCAGGTTTTTTGACACTTGAAACAGTAGGAGAGGCTCCTACTGTATGTATTAATAAAAGTGACAAAAAGTCTTACAAAGTCATAACCTTACATCCATTGCCATGGGGAAGTTGGGGGGGGGGTGAATACAAGGGGAAAAGACCCAAAAGAGGCAGAGAAAGAAAGTTAGATACTATCTACAAAAGAGGTCAAAAAGGGGGTAAGTTTTTCTCCCACTTTGTAGTGAAGAAGGGAGAGGTCTTCTTTCAACCTAGCCAGCCAGGATAATTTCGATGGTGAGAGCCCTCGAAAGTGTTTATTATTTCTCTCTTTCCATATGCTCCAAGCAGCCTGAAGGAAAATATCCATGAACATAGGGCGATTCCACGTAATATTTGCTTGTTCAATCCATTGAAGTCTTGTACCATGTGTCGTCCATCCGATATGTAGATGTGACCGACATTCTTGGCTAAATGGGCAAGTAAAGAATAGATGTTCCAAAGTTTCTTCAATAGGTGAATCACAAAGGAGGCAAGTGTGATTGTCACCAATGTTATAATGTCTCCTCTTGAGCATGTTTCGAGTGTTGAGTCTATCTGAGAGGAGGAGCCAACCAAACACTTTTATTTTCATGGTGACCTTTGATTTCCATAGCCATTTGTATGTTTGGTGAGCTTTTATTTCTCTGAAATAGTAGGAGTAGTATTGGCTGGCAGTGTAGTCTCCTTTAGCCCAAATGCACGTCCATCTGTCCTCTCTGTGGGCCAAGGTGATATGTGTCAATAGTTGCTGTAGATCCATTAACTCTGCATGTGCCTGTTCAGATAGAGGAAGTTGGAAGGTTTCCCCCAACGTGTGCGCCGTTAAGAGAGCTTGGATAGAGATGTCTTCATTTCTTGTGAACGAGAAGGCCCTGGGATAGCTAGAGGCAAGAATACTATCCATCCAAAGATCTTTCCAAAGCAAAGTGTTGCGGCCGTCCTGAATTGTGACTTTGGTGATGCCTCTATAGATGGGCATAAGCTTTGTAATGTCTCTCCACCAGAAGGACCCACATGCATCCGTTGTATGTGGGATTTTTGAGGTGTAGTAGGTGTTCCAGATTAGTTCCACCCACGGTAGATCCCAGTGATTGTAGAATTTGTGAAGATATTTAAGTAACAGGGCATCACTTTGTGTTCTGAGATCTAAGATGCCCAACCCACCACAATCTTTTGGCTTGCAAATCATGCTCCAAGCAGCCAGAGAGTTACAAGATTCCCCTTGTTCTGTCTTTTTGGGCCAGAGACATTTCCTCCTGATCTTGTCTATTAGCTCAATAATGGTAATGGGGAGCTTGAGTGTGCAGAGAGCAAAAATTATCAGCGAAGTGATCACTGAGTTTAGTAACGAAAGTTTTGCTCCGTATGAGATCATTTGAGAGTAGCTGTGAGGCGGCGCTCCATTTTGCAAACCAATGGCATTAAGTCCTGAACAGATGGTCGAGTGGATCCCAACGGCAGCTCGAGGTAGGTAAAGGGCATTTTGCCAGTCATGCAGCCAAAGATTTGGGCAATGTTGTTGCTGAGAGAGTCATCACCGTTGATTGGGATGAGAGTGGATTTTTGGAAGTTGATTTTAAGGCCAATGGACGTAGCATAATCCGACAAAACTTGCTTGATCGTGGCAGCTTGTGTTTCACAAGCCGGGAGAACCATAATTGTGTCGTCGGCATATTGAATGACCGGGTACTCTTTTTGGGTGGCACACGGGAAAGGAAGCTGAAGAAGGCCTTGAGCAAAAGCATCATTAATGACGGCTTGAAGGAGGTCGGCTGCCAGCACAAAAAGCAAAGGAGATAACGGATCTCCTTGACGTACCCCACTTTTACAATGAAATTGTCTCCCCGGTACACCATTTAGAAGGACTGAGGATTTGCCTGAAGCCAGAATATCCTTAATCCAGCGTAGCCATTTATCGTCGAATCCCATGTGTTGCATAATCTCCAACATTGCTTCATGTTCAATCGTGTCAAACGCCTTAGCAAAATCAAGCTTAAGGAGGACAATTGTTTTTTTTGAGCTTTGACATTGATAAATGTATTCAAACGCCCATGCCAGACAATCTTGTATAGACATGCCCTTCAAAAAACCATATTGATTTTGATGCACTATTTTCAAGATGATCTTTTGTAAATGGTTGGCGAGGAGTTTCGTAATGATCTTAAGACAACAATTGAGGAGAGTGATGGGCCTGTAATCATTAACTGAAGTAGGTGCATTAATTTTTGGAACCAAAGTAATGAAACCTTCATTAATGCTCTCTAGATTTAAGTTACCCTCATGGAATTGATTGCAAAGTTTGTAGAAGTCTTCCTTGATCACATGCCAGCATGATTTGAGGAAGTGCCCTGTGAAACCATCTGGTCCCGGAGCTCTATCCGCAGGCATGAATTTAATCACATCATCAGTTTCTTGGTGGGTGAAGGGCATCGTGAGTTGGTCGAGATCCTCCACCTTCTTAATAATTCGGGCTAAATCAAACTTCATTTCATGTCACCTAGAAGTCCCAAGTCGATTCTTGAAGGCTTGAAAGATAACAGATTCTTTTCCCGCATGATCTTCAACACAGTACCCATCATCAGTGTTAAGTGAAGCAATGTTATTTCTCCTGTATCTTTCTGAAGCCATTGGTTGGAAAATTTTTGGTTGCTCATCGCCAAATTTCACCCATCTTATAGTACATCTCTTCCTCCAATATTCTCTCTGATAATTAAGAAGCCTCAGAATATGATTTTTGAGGATGCGAAGAAAATTAGATTCAGGAGTAGTGAGACGCCTTTTATTTTCAAGTTCATCAAGTTCAAAAAGAGCCCTGTTGGAGTTTTCAATGGCAATAGACAGTTTAGAGATACCTTTACTCCATCTCTTGAGATCATACTTTAGGTGTTTAAACTTTCGGGAAATAACAGTAGCCATGTTGGTCGATCGAATTGATTTGGACCAAGAGTGAGTAACCGTGTCCATAAAGCCAGGATGGTGCACCCAATATGATTCGAACCTGAAAATCTTGGACCGAGGAATGGTAGTCTCAATGCAGACCACACAAGGGATGTGATCGGAGACTGGTCGGCCTAGAGGTTTAACTAGGGTTTTAGGGTATGATGTAGTCCAATTGGTGCTCGTAAAAAACCAGTCAATTTGTTCCAAAAGGGGGTCCACCTGCATATTACTCCAGGTATAAGCACGGCCTTTGATGGGCAGTTCCACAAGATTTTGGCTTCTGATAAAATCATTGAAGGTGATCATGTCCCCAAAATTTCCACCTGGCTTATTACGGTTATCTGGGCCACGAATGAAATTAAAGTCACCTAGCAGGAGCCAATCTTCATTGTGTGGGATATTCAGGTCTAGCAACCACTGTATGAACTCGCTACGTTCAACACCGTGACAGGGGCCGTAAACATTCACTAGGGTCCAATGATGTGCCGATTGTGTGGATTGAAAGCGGATCACCAGGGCAAAGTCCCTAGAAGCTAGAACAGTAGCAGAAAAAATTGAGCTGTTCCAAATAGTGGCAATTCCACCCGAAGCACCACGGGACGGAACAAACTCAAATTTATCAAAACGGCGAGGGTAACAAGACTTAATAAAGTTATTATCAAAAGATTGCTTCTTAGTTTCCTGCAGACATATAACCGCACACCCACTAGCTGTAATGGCATTAAACAGAGCAAGTTGCTTAGGTTCAGAATTTAAGCCACAGACATTCCAACAAAGAACGTTCCAATTAACCAAAAGGACCATGGATAAAAGAGGAAAGCTTAAGCGCTAGATGATGAGGAAAGAGCATCCTCATTAACTTCAGTGAGCACCTCTTCAGAGAGCTCCGCAGCAGGTATAGCACATTTGACTGTGCCTACCAGTTGAATCGTGGCAATGGGAGTGGGTGGTGGAGCAGCAGTACTGCCTGCATCTTCAGAACGAGCCACGGACTGCAGTGCCGACGGGTTGTTCCTTGGTTTCACCTTAGAAGATTTTGGCTTGCTATCAGTGATGGCAGGAACTTTGAAGCCATCATATTTGTTGGACCTGGTGCTACGACAAAGAGACATAGAGGACATGGGTAGAGCCATTTTCCCCTTGCGGATGGTCTCAGCAGAGTCGGGTCCTGTTCCCCCAAGAGTAGTAGCAGAGTTGTGTCCAAGTTCAGCCAAGATACCAGCAGAGTAAACCTCAGGAGTCACAGTAGCAGAGATCGGGAGTGTTTCCATAGGAGGCGCATCAACTAAGCTGTTTTCAGGTTCCATAATTGCGTCAGCTGATGATACCACTTGAGCCACATGGTCAGTAAGTAGGAGAGGTTCAGACTGCACATGCTGAGTGGGAACATAAACCCCTAGGGGAGCAAAATCAGTTGATTGGTGGACCACCAGAGTAGCCAGGGCCGCATTTGCTGGGCTGACCAACGTGTTCAAATCAGGTGTGTCCTGGAGCTCTTTAATTTGCAGAGAGGAAGAAGAAAATTCCCTTGTCTGTTTGGTTGCCGTAACTGTCACCAAATCATTCTCAACAGTGATCACAGCTTTAACCTGCACCCAATCATTCCTGAGTCCAAAACCAGTGCTCCAAGGACCATACGAGGCTACCAGAGGCATGATGGTCGATCTCAGAAAGGAATTGAGCATGATGAATGAGAATCCTTGGTTAATGAGCATTGATGAGATCACATTACCTTGTTCCGTCATAGCAAACTGAAGTCCATTCTGTGTGAGAGAAACCACCACTTCCAGTGAGTTCAGTTGAGCAGCAGGTGTATCCATTGGATATAAAGGTTCAGAAGATGCAGCCATATCAGAGCTTTCTCCATCTACCAAAGAGTGGAACAAATTCGCAGGTACCAGAACATAACTGTCCGACACTGTCTCACTAGAATCAGAGCTATTTACCATCGAGATGGAGTCATTCCAGGCCGTACCTGGGCTATCCAATAGGTTATTGTTTGGCACAATACCATCCTGGACCTGGAGGCCCTCCTGAGCGAGCCAGGCCTGATAGTTATACAGAGCCGGAGGCGGAGATGGAGGCCATTGTCCCCAATTAGCCTGAAAGTGAACCTCATTGCCTTGGTTGTCTCCATTTGCATTGTTAGCAGCATTAGCATTCATCTGCGCATTCTGAGCCATCCAATTATTGAGCTGGGCTTGATAAAGTTGTTCCGCTGTGAGACCATCTCCATGGAGAGGATGCGGGATACCATCTGCCGGAAGAGGATCAATCCCCGCCGGTGGAATCTCTGGAAGATGAGCATTCCAGTCACTGCTACGCAGCATAGTGACATAGACTGTCCAACAGAGGCGCTCGCCACCTAGCTGATGCATAACAAAGCTTTTTGGAACAAGGCGCAGATGAATAACTCTAACTTTAAGCAGAACTAGCTTTCTATCACCTCTTGGGTTATTCCAAGTAACAAGCTCTCCAAACTTATCAACTGACTTGTGCATATAATGCGAGGTCTGATAGTCTTGCGGGAAACCAATGTACAGGAGCCAAATCTGAGGGCCATAAGTAGCCCGCCGCATGTTGAGAGCCGCATCATGAGGAACAAATGAAATTACTGTGTGGATATTTTCCTCATCCTCATCTAGTTCAAAAGTAGTACCCACAACATCATCCCTAGTAACTGAATCCACAAATCCAAAAATCCCAACTCCTAATGGATGATCATCTATCTCAGTGGGGAAGAATTGAGACTCATGCAACAAACCTTCAATGGTATGGCACAACGCTGCCTTGTGGTGGAACGACACGAAGCGGTTGACTTCCGCGATGGCGAGGAAGTCATGGCGCAGCGGGGGAGTTGGGCTGATCACCATGTCGTCCCTCACCTTTCGGTCCTTCGGGCCGAGCTCGATCGTCATGCCCTGTGGAAGGTAGGGTACCACATTGACGGGGAAGTTCGCCATGCGCAGGTGGTGGAGCTCTGGAGCGGTGGCGCTATTGGAGCAGAGAAGCAGGGCAGAATGCGTATGGCTCTAGTCCCCTTGGGAACCCAGACTAATTTCAGCTGCCTCCCACCCATCCTACCAGAGGAGGACACGTGTCTGGACCAACCCTTAGATGAGCATCGGACGGCTGAAGGCACATGTGAATCGGTAGCATTGCGAACGGGCACAGTAGCATTAATTGAAGGCTGGTTGATTTGATGTCTCAGGGAGACTGTTGTGATTGGATTTTCCATAATTTCTTTGCCCTTCTCAAGGTGATAAGCATCCCGAATATTCCCTTCCTTATGTAACCCAGAGTTACAGGGATTTCCCATGTGTGAATCCAAAAAAATAGAGCCTGATTTTGATTTCCAATGCAATCTTCGCGCCAATGGGTGACAAGAATGGGTGGTGTGGCCCAAGAAAGAACAAATGTGGCACCGCAAGAGCCCAGGGCAGTCAAAGTACAAATGGGCCAGCGAACCACAAAGATAGCATGATTGAGGTCCAGGATAATGTGGCCCACAAGCAAATGGATCAACTCTAGGTGGGCCAGTAGAGCACACACAAGGCTCAGAGGAGCAGATGTTGCAAGCTTGGTCAGGGCAAGAATCAGCTTGGTGTCCCAAGACATTACAAAGATAACTGATATTTAATCTCTTATTAATGTATTCCGGCGGTGGGACCGATTGGATAGACTAGATTTTGGCAATGTGACTATCAAAGTAACCAAATTTGCGCTGATCATTAATATAGAGCAACATAAAGGGTGGGATAGCATCCCAACAATCTTGCCTGAACTTACTCCCTTGAAATTGATTACGTAGTTGATTGCCTGAGGAAGGAACCAAAGTTTGAAAATCCCCAATACAGACTGTATTTGGCAATAAATGCTGATTGACCCCGTGTCTCCTGCCCGTGCCATTTCCCTCAAGAAAACTACCAAAATGGAGGTTAGTAGTAAAAGCATTGCCTTGAATATGCATGGGGACATTATTACCAAAAGAGAGCTGCTTGAATGAGCGAGGTAAGGTACCAGCTGGCGGTGGACTTTCCGATGATATTCCGGCAACCGGAGACAACCTCTGCATGCACAAATCTTGAGCAAGAAGACCAAATTTTGCCAATTCAGATACCGAAGAAGGATCAATGGCATCAACCCGCGAGTCAAAATAGAATGTATACTTAATCGCCATAGGTTTGCATGCCGATATTTCTGCCAAATGATGGTCCGAATGCCAGCTAGAATCATTCTTGGGCACAACATGCCTCTCAGGACGGTAGAGTGAGAAATGGCAGACAAAGTCGGGCCAAATACGATCCTTGAGATGATAAATGAAATTCCCAACTCGATTAGTCGCCATAGAGAAACGAAACTTGCGATCATCCAGCCGTGTGATCGAGAAACCCTCAGCAGAACCTCCAATACAACATTGAAGAGCAATACCCACAGAATCAACCGAGAGGGGGAAAGAGGCAGAGGAGAAGAAGACCACCAAGAAGAATTCCTTGGTATCATTGCTAGAAGAAAAGTGGACCATAGATCCAAAACGATGATGAACCTATTCTACAATCGCCTGTCCAGGCTTGAAGTCCCAATGAAGGAGGCCGTCCATGTCTACTAGGGAGAGGAGACGCCATCTGCTTTCATACCTTCGCTTGTGCAGTTGCAGGTTGTTCCATGTTGGGACATGGATATTCTTGGGATATCACAATATCTCTTATTTAATTAATGCATCTATATACTTGGTAAAGGGTGGAAGGCTCGGCCTTATGCCTGGTGTTTTGTTCCACTCTTGCCACCCTAGTTTCCGTCATCGGTGTTATGTTCCTTGATTTTGCGTCCCTAACATGATGAGGGGTATGGGACCCTCTTGACAGTTCGTTTTGAATAAAACTCTTCCAGCAAGGCCCAACATTGGTTTTACCATTTGCCTAATAACAACTTAAACTTGCATAGGGACTTTTCGGACCCCGTGAATTTTTAATCAACCCCTTGGGCCAGTGCTGCTCCGAGTGTTGGTCCAAACCGGGCGATGTCCGGCGCCCCCTGGTTGTCTCAGCCAACCCGACGTCTTGCCCATCCGGTGTGCCCTAAGAACGAGATACGTGCGGCTCCTATCGGGATTTGTCAGCACATCGGGAGGTCTTGCTGGTTTTGTTTTACCATTGTCGAAATGTCTTGTGCACCGGGATTCCGAGTCTGATCGGGTGTCCCATGATGGATGATTGTCTCCGCTGATCGTGAGCTTGTCATGGGCTAAGTTGGGACACCCCTGCAGGGTTTAAACTTTCGAGAGCCGTGCCCGCGGTTATGTGGCAGATGGGAATTTGTTAGTATCCGGTTGTAGAGGACTTGGAGTAAACTCAATTAAAATACACCAACTGCGTACGTAACTATGATAGTCTCTTTTCGGGTGCGTTCAAGAAGAGAACATGGTTGGGTTATGTTTGAACGTAAGTAGTTTAGGATCACTTATTGATCGTTACTAGTTTGCGACCATTCATGTAGTTTCTCATCTTACTCTTGTACTCATAAGTTAGCCACCATACATTGCTTAGTCGCTGCTACAACCTCACCACCTTACCCCTTCCATTCCCATTAAGCTTTGCTAGTCTTGATAGACATGGTAATGGGATTGCTGAGTCCTCGTGGCTCATAGATTACTACAACAACAGTTGCAGGTACATGTAATGCGATGATCTGATGTGAGAGTGATGCTTGATTGCTTTTGGAGTTCTTCCATTTCTTGTTCTTCGATCATGGGATAGGTTCCGGGCCAGGGAAGCCTGGGCTAGCAGGGTGGATATCATTCTTATTTTTCGTTTGATTTCACCCTTAGTCGGATCCTGCTCTTCTGTATGATGGTTGCCAAGTATTGATGTATTGTTGTATGAATGATGTAACTTGTGGCGAGTGTAAGCCTTTATCTTGTATTCTCATCCATTTAGTACATGGTATGTTGTAATGATATCCACCTTGCTATGCGCTCGAAATGCAGTTGTGCCCCAATCATGAGTTCATCACGTGATTGGGATAAAATCACATCTTGGGCGCTACAAAGGGGGCTCCTACTGTTGGTGCCACCACTTCCACTAGGTCGTCTCCTCGCTCATCGACATCCAACACCGGGGATCCTGTCGTGCTGTAAGACTTGAGGAAGACAATCAAGAGGTGGGTTCCCCCTGTTTTTTATCTACTTTTTTGTGACTGAGCTATCTTCATTACACCGCGATACAGAAATGCATTCCCTTTGAACTTTATAATGACAATTGCACGTGTTGAGCTTGACAAGTTATTTATTATCCTAATGCTAATTTTGTTTGATGCATTCTAAATCATATACAACTTTTTACTTGACCCATTTTTTGTCGCAACTACTGATTGCCTCTCATGGCAATTGTCTAACTTGCCACATGGCTACTCCTATCTATCCCACATGGCAACTGCTGTTTTATGATCTAAATTTTCTGCATGGCAACTCCTGCTTCATCTGCATGGCAACTGCTTACTAGACCTCATGGCAAATCTTGTCCACTCATATGGCAACTGGTAGCTTCCACTAACTTCAACCACCTGCATTTCATGTGTGTTCATCCATACCTTGTTTTCAAATGGCAGCTCTATCATATCACACATTTTCATTTTATGATGACTACCATGTCAACTATTTTGTTCTTGGTGCTCACCTTTTTGTTCGCTTCATGCGTTTTCTTGAATGGATGTCTTATCATTCGTCACATTTTTTTGCAGGGTGTAGATGACTATTGCACGCTCGACCAATCGCACTACCAAAGACCCACTTGAACGCATTCACTCCAAGTTGTTGACATCTGATAATGCACATATTCTTGAGCCGCCAGTCGACAAATCTGCTGCTGCACCGTCCACTGTCCCTGCTAGCTCTGATGCAAGCGACCGCCCATCTCCGTCGGTTATAGATGTGTGATAACCCACAAGTATAGGGGGATCAATTGTAGCCTCTTTTGATAAGTAAGAGTGTCGAACCCAACGAGGAGCTAAAGGTAGAACAAATATTCCCTCAAGTTCTATCGACCATCGATACAACTCTACGCACGCTTAACGTTCGCTTTACCTAGAACAAGTATGAAACTAGAAGTATTTTGTAGGTGTTGTTGGATAGGTTTGCAAGATAATAAAGAGCGCGTGAATAAAAAGCAGGGGCTGTTTAGATGAAGACACAACTAAGATAGTTTTAGTAGAGAGCTTGTTGTCACACAAGAAAGTTATTTGTCCCTAGGCAATTGATAACTAGACCAGTAATCATTATTGCAATTTTATTTGAGGGAGAGGCATAAGCTAACATACTTTCTCTTCTTGGATCATATGCACTTATGATTGGAACTCTAGCAAGCATCCGCAACTACTAAAGATCATTAAGGTAAAACCCAACCATAGCATTAAAGTATCAAGTCCTCTTTAATCCCATATGCAAACAACCTACTTACTCGGGTCTGTGCTTCTGTCACTCACGCCACCCACCATAAGAAAATCATGAAGATATTGCAAACCCTACAGCGGGGATCCCTCACGCTTGCGCGGCACGGAGAGCACCATAGGATAACACCAATAATAAAACATGCAACTCAAACCAATCACGATCATCAATTAACCCATAGGACAAAACGGATCTACTCAAACATCAAAGGATAGCCATACATCATTGGGAAATAATATATACCGTTGAACACCATGTTTAAGTAGAGATTACAGCGCATAAAAGAGGGGTTACACCGCTGCATAGAGGGGGGAAGAGTTGGTGATGATGGCGGTGAAGTTGTTGGTGTAGATTGCGGTGATGATGATGGCCCTGGTGGCGTTCCGGCGCCACCGGAAGAGAGGGGGAGAGGGCCCCCCTTCTTCTTCTTCTTCTTCTTCCTTGACCTTCTCCCTAGATGGGAGAAGGGTTTCCCTTCTGGTCCATGGCCTCCATGGCATGGGAGGGGCGAGAGCCCCTCCGAGATTGGATCTGTCTCTCTGTCTCTCTTTGTTTCTGCATTCCCTGATTGTGCCCTTTCACCGTTTCTTAAATTCCCGGAGATTCGTAACTCTGATTGGGCTGAATTTTGGACATGATCTCTATCCGGATATTAGCTTTCTTGCGGCGAAAGAAGGGCATCAACCGCCTTACGGGGTGGCCACGAGGTCCCAGGGCACGCCTGACCCCCTGGGGCGCGCCCCCTGCCTCGTGGCCCCCTCGGGCATCGTCTCGCATTGATTCTTCTTCCCAAAAATCACATATATTCCAAAAAATCTATCAGGTTTTATCCCATTTGGACTCCGTTTGATATGGATGTTCTGTGAAACAAAAAACATGCAGCAAACAGGAACTGGCACTGGGCACTGGATCAATATGTTAGTCCGAAAAATAGTATAAAAAGTTGCCAAAAGTATATGAAAGTTGTATAATATTGGCATGGAACAATCAAAAATTATAGATATGATGGAGACGTATCAGCATCCCCAAGCTTAATTCCTGCTTGTCCTTGAGTAGGTAAATGATAAAAAGGATAATTTTTGATGTGGAATGCTACCTAGCATAATCTTGATCATGTAATCTAATCATGGCATGAATATTAAGACACGAGTGATTCAAAGCAATAGTCTATCATTTGACATTAAGACAATAATACTTCAAGCATACTAATAAAGCAATCGTGTCCTCTCAAAATAACATATCCAAAGAAAGCTCATCCCTACAAAATCATATAGTTTGGCCATGCTTCATTTTCGTCACATAAAATGCTCCCATCATGCACAACCCTGATGACAAGCCGAGCAATTGGTTCATACTTTTTAACGCGCTTCAGCCTTTTCAACCCTCACGCAATACATGAGCGTGAGCCATGGACATAGCACTATAGGTGGAATAGATTATGATG